>NC_092371.1:220568302-220798901 GCF_030028105.1 Mobula birostris
CAATCAATATGGTTTAAAAGAAGATGCATGCATAAAAAGTCTTTACAACAACAATCTTTTCTCCAAATTTTAAGGTTAAGAGAGAAACAGAAATACATCAAGTATTTCGTACCAATGGCACAGATATTCAGAGGTGAGTGAGTTGGTAGTGGGAGAGCAGTACAAGAGTAGGATGTGACAATAAGACGTGCAGAATTAGGCCATTCGGCCCATTGAGTCTGTTCCACCATTCTATCATGGCTGATTTATTAGCCCTCTCATTCTCATGCCTTCTTCTGGTAACCTGTGATGCTATGACTAATGAAGAACCTATCAACCTCTGCTTTGAATATACCCAATGACTTGCCCTCCACAACCATCTGCAGCAATGAATTCCACAGATTCACTACCCCCTTGATTAAAAAAAATCAGCTTTGTTCTAAATCTGGGGTTCCCAGCCTGGGATTTATGGACACCTTGGTTAATGGTCGGGGTCCATTGCATAAAAAAGGTTGGGAGCCCCTGTTCGAAATGGACATCCCTCTATTCTGAGGCTGTGCCCCTTCAAAAGATCCTCCCCACGTCCATTCTGTCTTGGCCTTTCAATATTCAGTAGGTTTAAAATGAGGTCCTCCTTCATTCTTTTAATCTCCAGAGAGTACAGGCCACAGACATCAAACACTTCTCAAATATTAACCCTTTCATTCTCAGAATCATCCTCATAAGCCTTCCCTGGACCCTCTTCAGTACCAGTGCATCTTTTCAGTACACAAGTGTAAAGGGGAACAAAATAATTTCTACTCTGGATCCAATTAAACACAGAAAAAAAACACAATAAGGTAAGAACAACAAAAAAAACCCCAGCATATATAAATACATAAGCTAGCTAATAGACATAAATTGATTATATGTCCATTAAGTGACGCTAGACACAGGAGTGTCGGCACATAAGGTGACTGACAGCAAATAATAAAGTAGTGGTGGTTGGGGGTGTGGAGGGGTAGGGTAGCAGTGGTTGGGGGTGTGGAGGGATAGGGTAGCAATGGTTGGGGATGTGGAGGGGTAGGGTAGCAATGGTTGGGGGCGTGGAGGGGTGGGGTAGCGGTGGTTGGGGGGTGTGGAGGGGTGGGGTAGCAGTGGTTGGGGGGTGTGGAGGGGTGGGGTAGCAGTGGTTGGGGGGTGTGGAGGGGTGGGGTAGCAGTGGTTGGGGATGTGAAGGGGTGGGGTAGCAGTGGTTGGGGATGTGAAGGGGTGGGGTAGTGGGTGGTTGGGGGTGTGGAGGGGTGGGGTAGTGGGTGGTTGGAGTGTGAAGGGGTAGGGTAGTGGTGGTTGGGGGTGTGGAGGGGTGGAGTAGTGGTGGTTGGGGGTGTGGAGGGGTGGGGTAGTGGTGGTTGGGGGGTGTGGAGGGGTGGGCTAGTGGGTGGAGGTGTTAATCAGCCTTATTGTTTGGAGAAAGTAACTGTCAAATCTGGTGGTCCTGCTGTGACTGCTACGTAGCCTCTCCCCCTATGCGAATGGGACAAAAATGGTCCATGAGCAGAGTAGGTGGTATCCTTCATGGCGTTACTGGCCCTTTTGCAGAACTTTTCTGTATACATGTCCTGGATGACAGGTAGGCTGGTGCCAGGTATGTGTTAGGTAGTTTTGACTACATACAATGTAGTGAAGGGGCCCAAAACTGCTCACAATACTCCAAGCATGTTCTGATCAATGCCCTATAAAGCTTCAGCATTACATCCTTGTTCTTATAATTATTAATAAATATTAATTAAGCAAGAGAATGCTTCAATTTGACCTATGTCATGTATCAAGACATTTTTTTCCCCAAATTATGTTCAAAGCAAAAACACAGACATCCTAGAGGAAGATATGTGCACTATCCAAACTTATTGTATCAAAATACTGAGATTAAATAAGTCCTGAAATACCAGAAGACTGACATGTTGAGCTAAGTATTGGCCAAAATTTTGCATAACTGGATATTCTAAGAGCCTTCGAGGGGGGAAAAGATCTGGGTCCCAATGTTTGAAAGAAACTGGTAGGTTTATCATTAAATTAATATGACTAAATAAAACAAATGCCAATTACTTTGATGTGACTGGGTGTTCAAATTCCACTCCAACTCCCTGATTTACAGATGACATCACCATACAGGCCGGATCTCAAACAACAACGAGACAGAATACAGGAAGGAGACAGCTTGGTGGCAGGGTGTCAAGACAAACTTTCCCTCAAGGCCAACAAAATGAAGGAGGTGGTCGCTGACTTCAGGAAGCAGGCTGGAGTGGGTAACCATCTGCATCGATAGTGCTGATGTGGAGAAGGTTTGTTGTTTCAAGTTCCTAGGTGCAACGACAGCGTAGTGGTCAGTATAATGCTATTACAGTGCCAGTGACTGGGTTCATTTCTGCCGTTGTTTGCAAAGAGTTCGTACATTCTCCTCATGGCCATATGGGTTTCTGCCAGGTGCTCCAGTATCCTTGCACATCCCGGAGATGCACAGGTTAGTAGGTTATTTGGTCACATGGGTGTAAGTGGGCTCCTTGAGTCAGAAAGACCTGTAAACAAAATAACTATCACCAACAACTTGTTTCATTTATGTGGACGTCAAAGCCGGACACAAAAAAAAAACCACAAACACCACACCAATACCTTTACTTCCTCAGAAGGCAAAGAAAATTCGGGATCTCCCCAATGACTCTTGACAGTTTCTGTAGTTGCATCATGAAGGGCATCCAACATTGATGCATCACAGCCCAGTAATGGCAATTATTCTGCCTAATACTGCAAAAATAGTTCAGAGTTCTGACTGCAACCCCGTCCAACAGGGAAACCAATACCTCTCCATCTGCACTTCCAACTGCCTTAGAAAAGCATCCACCATAATCAGGGACCCAACCCACCCTCACTTCCTATTGTCTCCTTTCCCATCAAGCAGAAGATACAAAAGCCTAAGAAGCCAAATCACCATACTCCAGGACAGCATCTTAACACTGTTATCAGGCTCTTCTTTGGGTTTCTCATGTGCCTAAAATATGAACATTTGATCTCCCAATTTACCCGCTGTGATTCTTGCACTTTATTTCTGTTGCCTGCACTGAATTTTCTCTGTAACTGAAACCCTATACCCGCTATTGATTTCTTTTTACTACCTCGCTGTAATTATTTACAGCATGACCTGTGTGGAAGGTACTCAAAACAGAAATTTTCTATTGTAGCTTGGTACGTGACAAAAATAAACTAATAACGATCTGATTATTGCCAGTCTTTTTCACTAGTCATGTCAAATTGTATCTTTCTAATTTGATGTTTCTTTTCTTGAAGCAATACAGGTACTGATGAGGAGTCCCAGCCTGAAATGTCGACTGTTTATTCGTTTCCATAGATGCTGCCTGACCTGCCGAGTTCCTCCAGCATTTGGTATGCTTCGCTCTGGATTTCCAGCGGTTGCAGACTTCCTCATGTTTTGACTTTTTTCTAGACCCTTTCTAAATGTCAAGGGGCATGAGGACTTTTAAAAAAATATTTATATATTTATTCCTTCATGGGACATGTGCTTTAGCGACCATGCTAATATCTATGCAAATTTATTGCAAAAGAGTATAACTACTGTCATGTTTAAGGATTCACAGAGGCCAAACTAGGCAAGGATGAACAGCAGACTTCCTTCCTGACGAAGGGTCTCGGCCCAAAACGTCGACTGTACCTCTTCCTAGAGATGCTGCCTGGCCTGCTGCGTTCACCAGCAACTTTTATGTGCGCTCCTTCCTGAACGGTCTGAATGAACCAGAAGAGATTTCAGAGTTATCTGGTGGTTTCTCAGGCACCACTACCAAGATAAACTCTCAACATGCTGTGAAAATCAAAGTCATAATGACAGTTGCCAGACTGGGTAATCAGGTTTTGAAGACAACCAACCAATACTGGATAAGGGCACAATACCAGGAGGCGTCATATGTAAATGCCATTGAGAGAGACACACAGATGGCAAGACGTGGACAGATAAACACAACGAAGCACCTTAGGCAACAAATCTAGTTTGTCAATTCCAAAAAATTACAGCACTAAATCACATTTGTAATTGTTTACTTTCAGAAAAAAGATCAAAGGCTTGTTAGAATGTGATAATAGCACTTTTCTTCTGTATTTGACCTAAGAAGAGCAAAAAACACAATTCAGTTTGAAGTTAGGGTGCAATTAGATTCTCTTTCAGTTGCCCATCAAACTACCTTGCAATTCATTTCGTACTTGCCTAGACTGAGGAGTAATTTACAGCCACCAATTAACCTACCATCTTGTCTCTCATCGTGGGAGAAAATAACAGCATCTGGTAATCACAGAGAAAATGTCAATGATTGAACAAACAAATGGGAAAGGAAAAGGAAGAATATTAATTTGCTTAAGTTAGATAGAGACTGGCCAAAAAGCATTTTTAAGAAAGAAAGAGCAGTGGAGTAACAATAGAGGAAATTCCATTCAAATTTACGCACACTAGATGACAGAAAGTGGGAACAGGCAGTAGAATAGAAATTACATTTCTACCATTCCTGCAATAGTCTAAATGACGCACAGAAAATGCTGGAGGAACTCAGCAGGGCAGGCAGCATCTATGGAAATGAATGAACAGTCAACATTTCAAGCCGAGACCATTCATCTGGACGGGGGAAGATGCCAGAATAAGGTGGGGAGAGGAATGAGGACAAGCTGGCAGGAGACAGGTGACCCCTGGTGAGGGGAAGTTGTGTGGGTAGGGGAGGTGGGATGAAGTAAGGAAATGAGAGGTGAAGGGCGGAAAAGGCAAAAGGGCCGGAGAAGGAGGAATCTGATGAGATTGGACCATGGGAGAAAGAGAAGGAGGGGCATCAGAGGCAGGTGAGGAAAAGAGGTAGGTGGCCAGAGTGAGGAATTGAAGATGGAAGGAGAAGGGTGGGAAAAATTAACAGGAGTTGGAGAAATCGATGTTCATGTCATTAGGTTTGAGTCCACCTAGAGTGAATATGAGGTAAACAAGAGGAATTCTGCAGATGCTGAAAATTCAAGCAACACACATCAAAGTTGCTGGTGAACGCAGCAGGTCAGGCAGCATCTATTGGAAGAAGTACAGTCGACGTTTCGGGCCGAGACCCTTCGTCCTGACGGGACGGGAATGGCGATAGGAACTAAAACAGTTGGCCACGAGGAACTTCCACATTTTGGAGATGGAGCGGAGGTGCTCGGCAAAGCGGTCCAAATCTAAACAACAATCTCTCAGGAACAGCAGAGGCTGAGGTAAGATCTAATAAAGGTCTACAAGATCAGGAGATCCACAGATAGAGAGCCTGCATTCCCCCCCACCCACCCCAGGTTTGAAATATCGAACAAATTTCATGCATTTAAGGTGAGAGGAGCAAGTTCAAAGGAGATGTGCAAGGTATTTTTCTTTAATTACACACGGAGTGTTGGGTGCCTGGGATGGTGATGCAGTCAAATATGATAGAAGCAGTCAAGAAACTCTGAGATACATAGGAATGTGAGGGAAAAGGAAGGATATGGACAATATGTCGCAGAAGGGATGAATTTACTTGGGCATTAGATTACTAATTTAATTAGTTCCACACAACATTATGGGTCAAGGAACCTGCTCCTGTGCTGTATTGTTCTATAATTTCTAATAGGAACCTGGTTCACCAAAAACCAAGACATAAAATTGTAGCAAGTTTGGAAAGAGTACAATTGTCTCATTAAAGGCAGCGTAAATTGCCATGAAATCGACTTACTGAGGAAGAGAAATTTGAATTTGGTCACAGAAAATACTACATCTTTTAAGTGAAAGCAGCCACCTACAATTTCATTTTGTACTTTTCGGCTGTCCTGAGTGTTGCAGGGTACAGTAATTCTATTTTCAAAAACTGTCTAAGGTCTTCATTTTCCAAAGCAATTATTATTAATTGAAAAATCAAAACAGCTAAGGTGGTGGGAAACTGAAATACAAATAGCAAATCAGTTGCAATCTTCCAAACAACATCAAAATGCATAACTATCTTTCATCTTTTATTAAAACTGATCATTTAATCCTGCTGAAGGGTCCTCACTCTGGAAATGTCGACTGTTTACTCTTTTCCATAGACGTTGCCTGGCCTGATGAGTTCCTCCAGCTTTTTGCATGGATTTTGCTCTGTAAATATTCAGTGTCTTTTTTAATTGTATTATACATTCTGGCATGCTGAGCAAATCCCACAGGCTCACCATTAACAAAATATTAAAAAGACCAAGGCAGCATTGTGCACTTGGACAGCCCCTATTAACCCAATTGGCCTTACCCAATCAGAGATATGCTCCTTGTTCTACCAATCCTTCCTCCACCTTCTCCTACTGAAAACTAGTTTGTTATTTCTCTTTCTGAATTCTGACAAGATGTTATGTATCGGATCTGAAATATTACCTACTTTTCAACCGTAAGACATAGGAGCAGAATCAGGCCCATTGAGTCTGCTCCAATGGGTTTTTCTTTCCGCCGATGGTGCCTTTGAGGTGTTTCCAACATTTTCTGCTTTTTAGAAGAGAAGGACATGCAAAACCTGTCAGTGCTCTTGCTGAGATATGAGAATGCTGGAAATGCCAAGCAGATCACACCAAGTTTGTGCAAAGAGAAAATATGACTTAATATCACAAACATAACTCTGCATGCTCAAGGGCCATAGGGAGCTTCCCGGTCTACGATCAGTTACCTTTGGCAAGAATTTGCCAGCAAGATATCTGCTGTTGCTAGGAATGTCCATCAGTACCAAAAAAAACAGAATGACAAAGAATGGAGGTTGAATGCACTGTCGCTGTAAATTCAGTTGTGAGATCTGAGCAATACTAGCCATTCTTTGAATAAGTAACTACTTTCATTTTTCAGACCAGAGGAATTGAAGATCAAGCTGGAAGGGTTAAAAAAAAATGGCACTACATTGTTGCTGATGTTATTGGGCACGTTTCAAAATGAACTACAGAAATAACCATGGCAAGGCACTATCAAATTTTTCATGTGGAACCATGGATCTCAAGAGGTTGCAATTTATATTTTTTTTAAGAGATACAGCACAGTAAAAGGCTCTTCCAGCCCAACGAGCCCATGCCACCCAATTGCAGCCATATGACAAGTTAACCTCCTAACCCATACACCTTTGGAAACCGGAGCAGCTGAAGGAATCCCATTCAATCACAGGCAGGACATACAACCCACTTACAGACAGCAGCGGGAATTGAACCAGGGCAGCAGCTGCTATAATAGCATTACGCCACTGTGCCACACCTTGCTCTACTTCAAAGCAAACAAAGCAAAACTTTTCAGCTACATAGAATACTTTTAAGTACAACGAGAGTTAGTTTCTAAGCCAGCATCTATACAGAAAAAATAGCCCGGATAAAATTAAATAAACTCCTAGCAGGTCATTTGGAGAAACTTATTTTTCTCCAATTACTCATGACAATAAGACTCAGAGTTGACATCCAGATTAGTGACTGCTGTAAGACTATTAATACAAATCTACACTGAAGTAAACCAAGTAAATGGTCAACCACCAATGTTTAGTGACAGCAAGAACCGACATATAAAATGTTCTAAATAAAAAACAAAATCAGGAACTTTGAGTTTTTCCCCTCTGTATTGCTTATCACACACAGTATAATACTGATCTGCAAATGACTAATGCGCACAGAATGTAAATCTTTGAACTACAGCCTTCCATGAAAAAGAACACACACTGGTACAGTTTCAGGTTATTCTGCATTGTATCGGCTCACTGCAACAGGTAGTCAGCACAATTAAGAATCAACTTTTAAATACATAAACATCAATAAACTGATGCCAATAGTTGAAGAGCCGCTGGAACTTACCAACAATGAAGACATTTGCCACAAGCACACGTTGGCAACGATCAGAATGAAACACCATTACAAAGTTCAATAGGCGGTTCTGAAACAAACCCTGTGGCTTTTTACGGCACCAGCATGCAGCTGCGCAATGACATTCTTGTACAAGCCAAGGCAATGCTGGTTTCATTCTTTGCTAGTCTCAACAACTCACCTATGGCACTTCCAATAAACCACACTGAAATCAAACTCTATACCCCTCATCATACAAATATACATCCCTAACATCCACAGATGTAATGGAACTGAATTGGTACATTCCCCATTTCATATTCTAATACAGTAAATCAACCCAATTTCATGTCTAAAGTTTAACTTAAGGAAACTGACTTCACCCTTTGAAGACAAACCAATTACAAAGGCATCATGAAGAACAGAATGTTAGCAAAAGATACATCAACTCAGAAATATCAATTCCCAGGCAAGCAATCACTTTCAGAGAAGCCCAGAGTAGACAGCAGTAAATACAGAATACTGTGCTTTTTTATATAATTAAGTGATTAAATACTAGACACCATCCTCAAGGTGACACTGGAACTACTTAAATTGGTAGTTTTCAAGCTACTAGTACCTGTGTCCACAACAGAGTACAACTGTCACAGGCACAGAAGCATTAGTTACATTCCTATTTCCTGTAAATAGAAGAATCATTGCTGAAAAGCAGAACCTGAACAACCTAACTGAAAGGCATCTTAAACAGATTTTTTTTAAATTCCAAGTTCCGGCCCAACAAAATGCTGGAGTAACTCAGCAGTTCAGGCAGCACTGAGGGAGAGGAATAAACACTCAATGCTGTGGACACGAGGAAATCTGCAGATGTTGGAAATTCAAGCAACACACTCAGAAAATGCTGGTGAACGCAGCAGGCTAGGCCAGGCCTGCTGCGTTCACCAGCATTTTTTGAGTCAATGTTGTGGGCCCAGATCCTTCATCAGCAAACTGTTTAGTGCTCTCCATAGACGCTGCCTGGCCTGCTGAGTTCCTCCAGTATTTTGTATGTATTGCTCGGATTTCCAGCTTCTGCAGATTTTCTCGTTTGTGACAGAACAGACAATCCTGAGATTCGCCTTCTGGCAGACAGTCACAAAACACCATGGAACGCATCAGGCACCCAATATGCAAAAAATAAGAACATATCACGCAAGTGGCAAAAAAAAAAATGAGCAAATAACACACAGAATATTAAACATCAAACTGCAGGGGCCTTGAAACAGTCTGGGAATGTTCAGTTCAATTTAGCATTGTGCTGTTCGTTGACTGCAAACTAACACAAATAAAATGCTATTGGCAAATTCTGTGCAGGATTACGTTCTCTGCTTTTAAAGGAAAAAGTTTTTTATCATCCTGCATATATCCATTTTGTTATTCAGAAGATCACAAGGTATTTCTAAGTGGGCAATGCAGTTCCATTCAAAAGAAACTACATTTTCATAGGATCACAGACCAGTGAATAATGCACCATGATAAGAATTTTGCAGCCAGGCTCCAAACGAAGTTTTGTTCTCATTATGAATTTAAACCACTTATTTGACATCTGAGAGAGTCCTAGAATAAGTGGCTTAAATTCATTGGTTTGGATCTCTTTGGCTTCAACTGACCATTACTAAAAAGTAAGGCAATGGCGACAGTGACATATTTATACTTGTACAGCAGAGAAGCTTGTTTTTACCCTTTTTATACTCATTAAATGAAAAGGAATAAACTAATCTGTTAGGATCAGACCACACCCTCAGACAGAGAACAAAGCAATCACCAAGACTGCGCTGATAAGTGGCAACCTGCTGGGTACATTTCTCATGGGAATCAGGGAAGCAGGGTAGGGACTTAGCTACAGGCACAACAGAAACACAGAAGTGCCTGAAAAAAAATCACCCCCCCCCCCAAACACAAACACCTGAATATCCTGTTGGCGAATGTAGACTCTAGAAAATAAAATTGAAAACCTCAGAGCATCAGCGACTACTGTGTACTCTGCTTCACGAAAACATGACTAACCCACACCAGTTCAGATGCCGCACTGCCACACGGTGACTTCACCATTCACTGTAAAGACAGGTCAGTTGAATCTTAAAGGGAGATGAGGGGGTCATATGCATCAAGATCAAATCAAACTCACCTGACATGGAACATCAAGACCTTAAGTCCATAAGATACATGCACAGATATCGGTCATTTAGCCCATTGAGTCTGTACCACCATTTCATCACAGTTAATCCAATTTTCTTCTCAGCCCCAATCTCCTGCCTTCTCCCTGTATCACTTCATTCCCCGAACGATTGAGAATCTATTAACCTCTACCTTAGATATACCTAATGGCGGCATCAGCAGCTAACTGTGGCAAAGAATTCCATAAATCACCACTCTCTGGCTAAAGAAATTCTTCCTCAACTCCGTTCTAAAGGGACACCCCTCTATTCTGAAGCTGTGTCCTCTGGTCTTAGACTCTCCCACCAGAGGACACATCCTCTCCACGTCAAACCTATCAAGGCCCTTCACCATTTGATAGGTTTCAATAACAGCGCCCCTCATTCTTCTGGTGAGTACAGGCCCAGAGTCATCAAACACTCTTCATATGACAAACCATTCAATCCTGGAATCATTTTCATGAACCTCCCTTGAACCTCTCCAGTGTCAACACATCCTTTCTAAGGGTCCCAAAACTGCTCACAATACTCCAAATGAGGCCTCACCAGTGCTTTATAAAGTCTCAACATTAAATACTTGCTTTTATATTTTAGTTCTCTTGAAATGAATGCTAACATTGCATTTGACTTCCTCACCACAGACTCTACCTGCAAATTAACCTTTAGGGAATCCTGCACAAGGACTCCCAATTCCCTTCTCTTTGTATTTTCTCTCCATTTAGAAAACAGCCAAACTTATTATTTCTTCTACCAAGGAGCATGACCACACACTTCCCGACACTTTATTCCATTGGCAATTCTTTGCCCATTATCCTAATCCAAGACCTTCTGTAGCCTCTCTACTTCCTCAAAACTACCTGCCCCTCCACCTATTTTCATATCACCTGCAAACTTTGCAACAAAGCCATCAATTCCATCATCAAATCATTAACATATAATGTAAAAAGAATCGGTACCAATATAGACCCCTGTGGAACACCACTAGTCACCAGCAGCCAATCAGAAAAGGTTCTCTTTATTCTCAGTCTTTGCCTCCTGCCAGTGAACAACTGCTTTGTCCATGCTAGAATCTTTCCTATAATGGTCTTATAGCTTGTTAAGCAGCCTCATGCGTGACACCTTTTCAAAGACCTTCTGAAAATCCAAGTACACAATGTCAACTGATTCTCCTTTGTTTATCACCTCCTTTCATACAATATCTCCGTGCTGACCATCAACACTGGCACATCCTCAGGGAGGTGTGCTTAACCCACTGCTCTAGTCCCTCCACACCCATGACTATATGGCTAGGCACAGCTCAAATGCCATCTATAAATCTGGCGATGACAAAACTATTGTTGGCAGAATTTTAGATGGTGACGAGGAAGGGTAAAGGAGTGAGATAGATCAGCAGGTTGAGTGGTGTTACAATAACAACCTTGCACTCAACGTCGATAAAACCAAGGAACTGATTGTGAACTTCATAGAAACATAGAAAATAGGTGCAGGAGTAGGTCATTCGGCCCTTTGAGCCTGCACTGCCATTCAGTATGATCATGGCTGATCATCCAACTCAGAACCCTGCACCAGCCTTCCCTCCATACCCCCTGATCCCTTTAGCCACAAGGGCCATATCTAACTCCCTCTTAAATATAGCCAATGAACTGGCCTCAACTGTTTCCTGTGGCAGAGAATTCCACAGATTCACCACTCTCTGTGTGAAGAAGTTTTTCCTAATCTTGGTCCTAAAAGGCTTCCCCTTTATCCTCAAACTGTGACCCCTTGTTCTGGACTTCCCCAACATCGGGAACAATCTTCCTGCATCTAGCCTGTCCTAAATCCCTTTAGGATTTTATACGTTTCAATAAGATCCCCCCTCAATCTTCTAAATTCCAATGAGTACAAGCCTAGTTCATCCAGTCTTTCTTCATATGAAAGTCCTGCCATCCCAGGAATCAATCTGGTGAACCTTCTTTGTACTCCCTCTATGGCAAGAATGTCTTTCCTCAGATTAGGGGACCAAAACTGCACACAATACTCCAGGTGTGGTCTCACCAAGGCCTTGTACAACTGCAGTAGTACCTCCCTGCTCCTGTACTCGAATCCTCTCGCTATAAATGCCAGCATACCATTCGCCTTTTTCACCGCCTGTTGTACCTGCATGCCCACTTTCAATGACTGGTGTATAATGACACCCAGGTCTCGTTGCACCTCCCCTTTTCCAAATCGGCCACCATTCAGATAATAATCTGTTTTCCTATTTTTGCCACCAAAGTGGACAACTTCACATTTATCCACATTAAATTGCATCTGCCATGAATTTGCCCACTCACCCAACCTACCCAAGTCACCCTGCATCATCTTAGCATCCTCCTCACAGCTAACACTGCCGCCCAGCTTCGTGTCATCCGCAAACTTGGAGATGCTGCATTTAATTCCCTCATCCAAGTCATTAATATATATTGTAAACAACTGGGGTCCCAGCACTGAGCCTTGTGGTACCCCACTAGTCACTGCCTGCCATTCTGAAAAGGTCCCGTTTATTCCCACTCTTTGCTTCCTGTTTACTATTCAGATCTGAAGGTTATTCACTGAAGTCAATATTTGCTTTATGTCCTAACCCCAAAAACACTCTAACAGATACTTAAAATCTACTGCAAACGGTGTTTATTCATCATATCCAATGATGACAAGAAACCTGTGCCAGAGAGTTCCTAAAGTGGAAAATCTGTTGCACTGGGGCAGTTCTACTCTCTCAGGTCCATTGTTATGCAAAGACATCACACTTGGGGTCTTCCTTGGTTGCAGAGGGTGACCATGACTGCTTCGGTGCCTCGTTTTCCCCTCGCTCTTCACACAGCATTCCTATCCGCCCTCCTGGCCGTTGGATCTCACTATAGATTTCATCCGCCCAGTCTGCCAGAGGAGACTTTGCATGCTAGAATAGGCATGTCCCTATTTTACTGGGATATGGTTTAACCTGCCTACTGAAGCGGTGTACCAGGGTGTCGCTGTTCTCACGTGCTAACAGCTACTTGAAGTCACAGGTGAGAGCTGAGTGTCTGGTGGGGACCAAAGTTGAGAAAGCTGCCCCAAAATGGACATGACAAAGCCCCTTCACCAGAGGTGCTACCCCTCCCTGGGCACACCATACACCCCTTTACTGAGAGTGTTGCAGACAGAAACCCATTCAGCGGTGAATTCCAAACCTTTCGTCCCAACTCCATCTCTACTCTTCAATGATATTTGATTCCAGTCCCTTTGTGTAACTCAGCCTAGTCAGACTCACTTGACAACTAATCTTTCTACCCTGGTAGCATCCTCAAATCATTGTTGCATTCTCTCCAGCCCTATTTGCTTTCATTCTCACCAACATTTTTTTTGATACTTTCAAAATACCTGATACTTTTTTTTATATATAAAGTAATACTTGTTTTGGTAAATGTCAACTCAGCTTTGACTGTTACAAAAGAAAGCTACCACCAACCCCTAGTCACTCACCATGGTGGTATAATTTTTGAGTCTTGTAGACATACTTGCCAATCTCCACTACATGCTCTCTGGGCCTAGTGTGCTTGTTTTGTAAAGATCCCTCACCCCCACTTCTACTGAAACTCAGTTAGCCATTAACATCTCCAAAATATGCATTTTACCAGCAAAGTTGGTAGCGTTTACTACATCTAATTAGGATATTCCTTGATATACTTAGATCTTGATTAGAAACATAGAAAATAGGTGCAGGAGTAAGCCATTCGGCCCTTCAACCCTGCACCGCCATTCAGTATGATCATTGCTGATCATCCAACTCAGAACCCTGTACCTGCCTTCTCCCCATACCCCCGATCCTTTTAGCCACAAGGGTCATATCTAACTCCCTCTTAAATATAGCCAATGAACTGCCTCAACTGTTTCCTGTGGCAGAGAATTCCACAGATTCACCACTCTGTGTGAAGAAGTTTTTCCTCATCTTGGTCCTAAAAGGCTTCCCCTTTATCCTCAAACTGTGACCCCCTGTTCTGGACTTCCCCAACATCGGGAACAATCTTCCTGCATCTAGCCTGTCCTAAATCCCTTTAGGATTTTATACGTTTCAATAAGATCCCCCCTCAATCTTCTAAATTCCAACGAGTATAAGCCTAGTTCATCCAGTCTTTCATCATATGAAAGTCCTGCCATCCCAGGAATCAATCTGGTGAACCTAATCAGGGAGGGGAAGTGAAGGGAACACACACCAGTCCTCTTCAGTGGATCAGCAATAGAAAGAGTGAGCAGCTTCAAGTTCCTGGGTGTCAACATCTCTGAAGATCTATCCAATACATTGAGCCCAACATACAGATGCAATTATGAAGGCGGCATGTCAACAACTATATTTATTAAAGAGGTTTGGTCACCAAATAGATTTGGAAATTTCTACAGGTATACCATGCAAAGCATTTATATCTACAGTGCCTATAAAAATTATTCACCCCCTTGGAAGTTTTCATGCTTTATTGTTTTACAGCATTGAATCCCAGTGGACTTAATTTGGCTTTTTTTTAAAAACACTGATCAACAGAAAAAGACTCTTTCATGTCAAAGTGAAAACAGATCTCTATAAAGTGATCTAAATTAATTACAAATATAAAACACAAAATAATTGATCACACAAGAATTCACTCCCTTTAATATGACACACCAAATCATCACTGGTGCAGCCAATAGGTTTTAGAAGTCACATAACAGTTTAACAGCAATCGCTAGTGCACAATCAAGGTTTACACCTGTATCTGGAAGGTCTGACTACTGGTGAGTCAGTATCTTGGCAAAAACTACACCATGAAAACAAAAGAACACTCCAATCAACTCTGCGAAAAGGTTATTGAAAAGCACAAGTCAGGAGATGAATACAAGAAAACTTCCAAGACACTGAATATCCCGTGGAGTACAGTTAAGTCAATCACCAGGAAATGGAAAGAATATGGCACAGCTGTAAACCTGCCTAGAGCAGGCCATCCTCAAAAACTGAGTGACTGTGCTACAAGGGGACGAGTGGGGGTGGGGGGAGGCCACCAAGAGACCCATAACAACTCTGGAGGAGTTACAAGCTTCAGTGGCTGAGATGGTAGAGGCTGTGCATACAATAATTGTTGCCCATGTGCTTCACCAATCACAGCTTTATGGGAGAGTGGCAAAGAGAAATACACTGTTGAAAAAAATCTCACATGAAATCTCAGCTAGTTTTCCAGAAGGCATGTGGGAGGCTCTGAAATCAGCTGGCAGAAGGTTCTATGGTCTGATAAAAACCGAAGTTGAGGTTTTTGGCCATCAGACTAAACACTATGCTTGGCTTAAGACAAACACCGCACATCATCGAAAACACACCATCCTACCATGAAGCATGGTGGTGGCTGCATCATGCTGTGGGGATGCTTCACTGCAGCAGGCCCTGGAAGGGTTATAAAGGTAGGGAGTAAAATGAATGCAGCAAAATACAGAGAGATCCTGGAGGAAAATCTGATGCAGTCTGCAAGAGAACTGCGACTTGGGAAAAGTTTTGTTTTCCAGCAAATCATGACCCCAAGCATAAAGCCAAAGCTACACAGGAATGGCTTAAAAAAATACAACAAAGTTAATGTCCTGGAGTGGCCAAATCAGAGTACAGACCTCAATCCAATTCAGAATTTGTGGCTGAACTTGAAAAGGGCTGTTCACTCACAATCCCCGTGCAATCTGACAGAGCTAGAGCATTTTCTAAAGAATGAGGAAACATTGCATTGTCCAGTAGTGCCAAGCTGATAAGAGCCCTATCCACACAGACTCAAGGCTGTCATTGTTGCCAAAGGTGTGTCTACTAAATACTGACACAAAGGGGATGAATACTTATGCAATCAATCAAATGTGTTTTATATTTGTAAAACATTCAGATCACTTTGTAGAGATCTCTTTTCACTTCGACAAGAAAGTCTTTTTCTGTTGCAGTGTCAAAAAAAAAACCAAATTTACTATGATTCATTGTTGTGAAAGCAATAAAACATGAAAACTTTCAAGGGAGGTGAATATCTTTTATAAGCACTGTATATACTGCAAACTAATGGAGAAATTAAAGATGACATTAAATTTAAGGGCTTGAAAGATTCTAAGAATAAAATTTACTAGGGATTAAGTGTCCCACCATAAAATGAGGTTATTATAAAACATTCCAAAAGACTAAGTATACAACCCTGTCCAGACTTGTAGAACTTCTGCATTATCCTTTGGAACACTACAATTACAGCAAGTTCTTCAAAACCCACTAGACTCCTAATCCTATGTCAAGTGCAATGATTGTAATTAATTCAGTATTAAAATACCTATTATTAGTTCTTTCAAAGAACTAAATAACAAATCTATTATTTCTTGCTCTAAAGTATAAGTGCTCAAATCAAAATTCATCCCAACACCAATTTTTAAATAGCATGTCTACTTTCGCTTCCTCTTTTGGCATTTCTGGGGACAGGAGCATTTAGCTGACTGAATCTTGAGTCCAGATGCTTCACATAAGTTGTGTTTTATTTTTAAAAAAGGAGTAACATCCAGACTCAAACCAAGTGAGTCATTTTTCAATTAAATGGATGCTGATAGCCACCCAGACATAATAACAAACCAAAAATACACTTGCATGAGCAAGCTCATCCAAAATAAATTTAGAATAACTGTTTAATAGTTCAAGTTATACTGCTAACCAAAACATCCACGTACATGTACATCATAATGTTGTGGGGATGGAACTGGACTCTCTGACGGTGGTGTCTGAAAACAGGATGCTGTCCAAGTTCCATGCCATCTTGGACAATGTCTCCCATCCACTACATGATGTACTGGTTGGGCACAGGAGTACATTCAGTCAGAGACTCATTCCACCGAGATGCAACACAGAGCGTCATAGGAAGTCATTCCTGCCTGTGGCCATCAAACTTTACAACTCCTCCCTTGGAGGGTCAAACACCCTGAGCCAATAGGCTGGTCCTGGACTTACTTTGTGGCATAATTTACATATTACCATTTAACTATTTATGGTTTTATTACTATTTATTATTTATGGTGCAACTATAATGAAAACCAATTTCCCCCGGGATCAATAAAGTATGACTATGACTATAACTAATATAACATGGCAAAAACAGGATCTGAATGAAAAGCAATCACCAACTGAAAAGTTTACCAACAAGTCAAACTCCTATTCTAGACAAGGAATAAGCTTACAGTTTTACAATTATACCAATTAATTTCTGTTGACCATTCTGAAACCTCCATCATATTTAGACCACAAGACATAAGATCAAAATATTTATATAATATTTAGGGCTATATGTAAAAGCTGTCACATGCAAGGCAAGACACATAGTTCTTTTGCAATGAAGTACAGACATAACGGGTTGCAATAGCTTCCCTGTCAGTTGTAAATTTTCTGTCATTCTATGGCAACTTGTCAAATTAACAGTGAAACAGCAACACCCCGAGGTTCCTCTAGCTTTTCATTTTAAATTGAGATAAAATAACATAGATTTTTAAAAATCTATTTTTACATTTAAATATCCACAAAGCTTCTGAAATTATTCAGGTTTGTATTAACTGATGAAGTATGAGACTTTAAGCAAACTATTCTTCACATGCAAAAAAGAACAAATGGTGGTAAAATTCCAATTTCCTCATGAGGAAATAAAGATACATCTCAGCTCATGTGTCCAGTTTGCCACAGAACCTCAAAGTTACCCTTCATGTCTCTTTCAACCAGTTCCTGGGGAAAGATATCATAAACTTTCTTTTCAATTGGCCATTTCAGAAACCATACCAGGTCCGTGAAACCACAAAGCAACCAATACCAATAAACCACAACTGCCGAAGACACATCCAAACTCTTTCCAATCCAATATGGCCACAGGCTTGACATCAAAAAAAAAACAATATGCTTATAAAATGGCTGCCATGCACCCATGAAATAGCAGAACTAGTCTGTCGTTAGTGATAAGCTTGTAGAACATAAATTGGGAACGCCGGCATGACGTTGGTGAATCTGACCATAACGAAGAGGAAGTCAATCCAGGAACAGGCTGAGCCATCCGATCATGACCAGTTGGGTTTAAGCTGTGCTCTGCCAGCAGTGGTGCTTGGCTACTTTAGCTGTTTCCCATCAGGGGCCTGGAGGTGAAGTCCAGCACTACTGGATCATCCAGCCATATCGACGATACAGCTGAAGTCCCCAGACAGAATGACCAGCAGGTACATCGCCAGCAGCAGTGGCAGCTGGGCAAGGACAACTGCTGTTAGCTTTTCATTGCACTGATGCATATGACAATAAATTGAACCCAGGTCTCTGTCACCTCTTTGCTCCAGAGACCTAGGTTAAACCTACCTCAGGTGCAGTTGCTGGGAGTAAAATGGAAAAGGTATTTCAGTTGGTATAGGTGGATGCTTGGTAGCTAAATGGACATAGTGGTCAAAGTTCCTGTTTCTGTACTGTATGATTTAGGAACATACACCCACTGCTTTGATCCAATGCTGTGTACTTCATCAGTCTGAGAACATTCAAAGAGCTTGGGAGGAGTAGTTAATTACAATGGCAGAGTGCTAAAAACCAAAAATACTTCAATTCCCTCTGGAATATGGCAGAATTTCAACCAATCCCATCATTGGTGGTTGGAAGCAGAAACATTCTAATTCCTGGAACACTTCGAAGAACCACTAAAAGGTTGCAGACTTGACTATCAGCTCTGGCTGAGCTATTTTGCCAGGCTGACCCTCATAGAGATATTTATTTCATTGTTAACCGCTAGTAAGGTTCCACAAAACTGGAGTGGAGCTAATGTTATTCCATTATTCGTGAGTGGTAAGGACAGGCCAGGGAACTACAAGCTGGTAAACCTAACTTCAGTTGCAGGGACATCATTGGAGAGAATTCTGAAGATCCACCGTCTTTTAGATAGTCAAGGCCTAATCAGGATTAGTCAGAATGGTTGTGTTTGTGGGAGGTCATGTCGGACACATCTTTGAATCTTTTTCTGAAGGCATATCGAAGAGGATAGATGAAGATATGGCAGTGGTTGTTGTCTGTATGGACTTTAGTTGGACCTCAGCCAAGGTTCCGGATGGCAGCTGAACTCAGAATCGCATCGTTTATCATTAGCAGATGTTGTAAAAATATTTTTTTGAGCAGCAAAGTGCAAGACAAAAATTACTACAAGTTATAAAAATATGCAAACAGTATCAGAGACGAATAATGAGGTAGTGTTCATGGACCATTAGAAATCTAATGGCAGACAGGAAGAAGCTACTCTTAAAACATTGATTGTGGGTCTTCAAGCTCCTGTACCTCCTCATCAATGGTAGCAGTGCAAAGAGGACACATCTCAGATAATGACACTCTTTAGTAATGTATAATCTGGAAGATTAGGTTGCCACCTGCTTTGCTCTTATGTGCAGGATTGAAAGAGGCTGCAGACACAGCCAGCTCCACCTCAGGCACAATCCTCCCCACCCGAGTACACCTTCAAAAGGTGGTGCCGCAGGAGGAGGCATCCATCATTAAGGACCCTCACCATTCAGGACATACCCTCTTCTAATTCATTTCAAAAGAATCCAAGATCTTAAAGCGAAAAAATTGAATGGAGCTTAGACCTTCGCGCCATGCTGCCTTCATCTTATGAGAGACAGCGCACCACATGATCAAGTTTATCTATGCCTGCTCATGCTGCTTCTGTGCCTGATACGAGAACCTACACACTGGATAGAAGCTTCCTTCACTGTGCTATCAGAATTTGGAACAGCCTTCCAGATGCTGTGGTTGGAAACATCTGTGACGATGGAGTCTAAGCCTTCAAGAGAAGAGTGCACAAACACCTATCATCTCTGGGAGGGAAGTCACATGCTTCTTCATAAGCTATCATGAAGGAGACCAGGATGGCAATGCTTGGTTGTTGGTAGGTAGGGTTAATACCCGACTTTCAAGAGCACTTGTGAGTGATGTTCCAGCTGGACTTAGTCCTTAAACTGCTGGAGAACAGTGCAGAAAGAACAGGTGCTGTTTTCTCCCGGTAGGGATTAGTTTTTAGTTCCAAGTGCTCCTGCCGCGTTTTGTCACCCTGCAACCTTATCCTTCAATCTCTTTGAATCATGGAGGACCGCATGTGTATAAATGTCTCTCTCCAGCAGACTTCATCATAATCATCATGACTCCAGTATTTCTACTATTTTTTAATGTTTCTTAATTGCACATATGATTTTTTTGTGTTCTATTGCTGAGCAGCAGTGAACCATCTGATTGGCCTATCAGAGTTCTCTTTGGGAACTAGTTGACTTGATTGGTATTTCTGATCTGGCTATTGTTCACGATTGCACTTAAAAAAAAGACAGTGGGTTAGGACTCTTAGCCAGCAGCATGACACATACACCAATGATTTGGGAAAAATACTTTTCCTCATGTTAACGTGTCGGAAAGATTTTGATGGAAAAGGCCAAGGCTCCGCATGGTGTCCTACAATATACCAAAAAAAAAACATACCCATGAAAATGCCTAGAATGGTTTGGACTGCCTAAAAGCTGCATTCCACTTTCTTAAGCAACACACATACAAAAAGCTGGAGGAACTCAGCAGATCAGGCAGCATCTTCGGATATATATAAACAGTTGATTTTCACTCATCTCCATCGATGCTGCCTGACCTGCTGAGCTCCTTGAGCATTTAGTGTGTGTTGCTTTGGATTTCCAGCATCTGCAGACTTTCACGGGCTCATGCTCAGCTTTCTTAGCTATCAAAACTGCTTCGAATCTGGCATTCAGAACATAAAAGCATCTCATCATTTGAAAAAAAAAAGATTGAAAACATTGAACCCCAAGTAAAAATGCAAATAAGCTACTATTAAACTTTCACAGATTATCCCCTCAATTTAAATGAAAGTGTTTGCCCATGCAGTACAGGTTCCCCACCTGCAGATCTATAGCAAGTTCACACTTTATCTCCACTCCACATGCTGACACCCATTCAAGTGCAGCCAACCAACTGCCACAGAACTTGGTGAGCAAGTTCATGACTTCCACATTTCATCAGAGGTCCTGAACTTGCAAGCATTTCAGAGGTACAGTTTGACACAGAACCTGTAAACACTTCCCATCAAGTTCCTGATCACTTAAAAATGGATAAATATTATGTGGTTCCTTGTTTACTAAAGTGCTCCAAACAGCGTGCGACTCTCGTTGTCTCTGACAAACAGGTCCAACTCTTGGCCTTCACGTTGGGCTTAGCTACTAGGCCCAGTGGAACTGTTTCGACTGACAAGAGAAGAGGCAAAGGCGGACCACTGGCACCTCAAAACCAGTTGCTTCAGGCAGGTGGGACCCGTCAGCCTTGGATGGCAGCCTGCCTAGGAGAAGGAAAACTCTGATTTTAAACCTCAGCTGCCTTGTGGCCACACCCACCCACGGGAAAGGCTCCGGGAGTAAACCCTGAGAAGAGGAGATTAAGCTAAAAATTTTCAAAAGTTCAAAGTTATCACTGTACATAAATGTCACCATATGATCCTGAGATTCATTATCTTACAGGCATACTCAATAAATCCATAGCAGAATAATAACAATAGAAGCAATGAAGTACGATGCAACTTGAGCTTTCAACCATTGTGCAAAAGACAGATAAATAGAGAACATGAGATGAAGGGTTCTTGAAAGTGAGTCCATTGGTTGTGGGAACATTTCTGTGATGCGGCAAGTGATGTTGAGAAAAGTTATCCCCCTTTGGTTTAAGAGCCTGATAGTTGAGGGGTATTAACTGTTTTTGAACCTGGTGGTGAGAGTCTCGAGGCTCCTGTATCTTCTTTTCGGCTCACACACCATGTTCAGGAACAGTGTTTCAGTGTTGTTATCAGAGTCTTGGGAGTGAACCTTCCAGCTCTTTCAGTAGGGCTCAATATTACAGTACCTATAGTTTTCACAGAAGAAGTGGAACATGGAACAGTCCAACAATGAACAAATCCTTCAGCCCTCATCATAAGGACAGTGATGAATTGCACATCTGCCCGACCATGGTCTACATCCCTCACTTCACTCTGTGTTCATTAGTCTACGTAAATGACCCTCAAACGTTGATATATCTGCTTCCTACTCTTCCCCTGGCAGTGTAATCCAGGCAATTACCACTGTATGAAAACTAAAACTTACCCCACCCATTTATTATAAATGTTCCTCCTCTAACCTTAAAGCTCTGTCCACTAATATTCAAAATTTCCACCACGAGGAGTTTTTTTTTTAAAAAAAGGCTACCCCGTATAAGCCTCTCATACTTTTTCAACTTCCATCAAGTCAACCCTAGCCTCTGGCATTCCAAAGAAAACAAATCAAGTTTGTCCAATCTCTTTGAGCTAATATTCTCGATTCCAAATATTCTGGTGAGCGCCTTCCTGCACCCTCACCAAAACCTGCACCACCTTCCTGGAATATGGCAACCAAAACTGAACACAATGCTCCATAGGTGGCCTAACTCAAGATTTATACAACCGCAATGTGACTTTGATCTCTCTGTATATCAACGCTTCCAAAAGTTCCTGCCATTTATCATTTACCTTCCTCCCAAAGTATAACACCTCGCACTTGTTCAGATTAAACTTTATCTGACATTTCCCTGCTCACAATTTAAACGGTTCGATATCCTACTGAAACCTTTGACAACATTCCTCAGTACCACAACCCCACCATTCGGTGTTGTCCGCAAATTTACTGAATAGCCCACTTTATCACTTCTACGCACATTGGTCACAGACTGTGAGTAAGAATAACACCCCTCCAATCACTACTGTCTTTTATGGCCAAGCCAATTTTGAATCCAATCTGCTAATCCTCCATAGATAACGTACTTCTGGCATAGTGCATTAAGAGTCAGTATCACATCTACAAATCCCTAATAACTGTGTCTAAAACTGCCACACAACATCCTGTGGAGCAACATCTCTGACGGTTACTTCCACATTTCTACATCATGAACTTTGAGGCCTTCCGTGGTCAATGTAGACCATGGATGATGCATCCAAGCTGGTATGTAAATCAGGCCAGTATGATATGGTGAGCAAGCTGTTGCCCATGTAGCAGGCTCCCTCGCTCCATGCATCTGATGTAACCAAAGGAACAACAGACAGCAATATGGTTTTGGCACCAGTACTGTCACAGGAGTAGCCAATTAGCGTTGAACTCAACGTAGGACTGCCTTAGGGACTCCAGCTGTGGATTTTTCCCCCCTTGTGGTCCACTCCCAAAACCTTTCTCATGAGCATGTATAAACACAAGGCAGCGGAGGTTTGAGATCAGTGTCTCCCTTTTCCTAGAACAGCTGGCAACCACAGATGACAAGCCGCATCTGCCTGAGGAAACTGTTTTTAATGGCACCAGTAAACCATCCCTTCCCCTTCTCCTGTCAATAGAAACTGTTCTGCCGGGCTTAGTAACTAAGCCACACGTGAAGGCCAGAAACTGAACTTGGTTGTCAGAGGCTATTTAAGACACAACCCATTGGGAGCATATAATTGGTTGTGGGAGCTTATCCCCATTATCCAGCAGACACCCCCCACCTCCCATTATGACAGCCTTTAGAACCAGCCAAGTGTATAACCAAGAGTTAAAAGAGGAATGGTCAAAATTGTTGAAATGATCAAAACCACGATTGCAACAAATACTCGGCTGATACATTGAAGATATCTAATGGTACAAAGCTCAGTGAAAAGTTAACACAGGGAGGACACAAGGATGTAGACTTTATCCTTCACTAGATCCCGAAGGGAATTCTTGGTTAGCAAAGAGCGATTGGATTAAAGCCTCAAATTTGATGGACATATCATCTACATTTGTTTAGCAGCTTCACAATGCTCTTCGGAAAACAATTAGAAAACAATGCATCTTAATTTCTCGCTTCTTCCCCCTTCCTTCTCAGTCCTGAGGAAGGGTCTCAGCCTGAAACGCTGACTGTTTTTATAATTTCCATAAATGCTGCCTAACCTGCTGAGCTCCTCCAGCATTTTGCCTGTGTTGCTTTGGATTTCCAGCATCTACAGACTTCATGTTTTTTTTTGGTATCTTGATTATGACAACTTCAGGATTAAATACTGAACACCTCTAATTTTCTCCTTTCCCCCTCATATAATATGCCAGATATTTTCAATATTTATTAGGTTCCATTGAGTAGTATCTTACACAGCAAATTCTTTTAGACCAATTGAGTGCCAGCACTGCCCAACTTCTGAATAACCATCTTTTTCATCAAATCAAAAGGTGATGACAAGCACTGTTTTTTGGTTTACTTTCCCCCCCACCTCTAACCCACGAGTGAGAACATACCACTCCACCTGGCATTCCAGCAACAATAAGCCAACTAAGCAAAGTCAAGCACAACTTATGTAAGGACAGCAGCACCACACAAATAAAAATCAAGAGCATAAGGAGAGGCCAGATGCACAAATGTATCTGTTGTACTGACAATTTAAAAAGGCCATATGCAAGCTACCTTAATTCTGAACTCAAATTAAGGCTTAGAAATTCAAAGCAGAAATTTAGGTGAAAATAGGAAAAGGGTTTGCATTTAAAATCATTTTCAAATATTCTATAACATTTTATAACTAATCATGTTTGAAGTGTGGTGATGATTGTTTTCAAGAAAATTGGTCGCCATGTTGTGCAGAAGAAGCTTCTGACAGAAGAAAAACTTTCTCATGACTGTTTATTAGGCTCTCTGAGGCATATCTGGGATAGTCAGACCTGACACAACCTTCCTAATTTACAACGTGCAATAGTATTTATTTAGTATTAACTTTTTTCTTTTCTTAAAAATTGTTATTCAGTCATTAAAAATTTGAGCCAATAAATTCCACCAAGGTCAAATACTTGATCTTCTTTAAGCATTTAGCTAAGTTACCCAAACCAGTTAAGACTGAGGAAGGAGATCTATGATTCAACTCCAAACAGTAAATTAAAGTGGACAGATTTCTTTTTCCTGCTTGCTATCAAGTAATGTGAGCACTATGTCGCAAGTTCCAAAGTTCAGACATTCTGTCATTAGTCTAAGCTCTAAATGGATCTTCAGAATATCAGTACAGAAATGGAAACTTAGTATTGCAGAAGCAAATATTGAGGTTTGTGTGTATTTTTTTTTAAAAAGGTCTCTCAAATACCAAATGCAATAAAAATGTTAAGTTCCTGTTTGGTTAAAATAAAAAATCAATTCAAATCTGGACATCAGCTCTAAAAGGCTTTGATGGAAATGCCAACTCTCATTTTTCGCTATGCACTGAAGACTAAACCAGACATTACCCTGAACAACTCTGGTGTAAATGTAGAGGTTCTATTTTTAAAACTGCGGACAATGTTTTTCCCTTATATAATCATATTACATGTGTTCAGGATAGTGTGGTAATTGCCAGGTTCCACAATGAACATCCATCAATAATCAATATTCGATAGTTAATCATTTTATCTAGTGTCAAACTAACTTGAATTCTGTGAGAAAACTACATCTAAATCATTGTTTAACCTACAAAAGATTCTAAAAACTAATTATTTCACCACAATATTTATTTAAAGATTATAGCATAAAGTAGGTCTTTCCAGCCCTTCAAGCCACATTGTACCAGCAACACCAACAATCCTATTTACCCTAACCTAATCACGGGACAGCTTACAATGACCAATTAACCTATTTGGTCTGTCTTTGGACTAGAGAAGGAAACAAGAGTATCCGGGGGAAACCCACGCATTCCATGGGTTGGACGCACAGAGACTCCTTACAGACGGCGCCGGAATTCAACTCCAACCTCTGATGCCCTGGATGTATTTTACGTTGCGCTAACCGCCACACTTCTGTGGTGCCCAATTTGTATTACTAACACCCACAATATGCAATTAAAGCAATGCTAATCTAAGAAAGCTATTTTGTCTATCCTTCTGCTATGTAAATTGATAGATTATGTCATTAGATGCTGGAGCTGATGCGACTATTTTTTTGAGCTACTAAGGAATTTAAGCGTATATTATGACTCCTTATACAAAACTTTACATTCATGTAATGGCTGAAGTATTTCACAATCAAGAACCGTTATAACAAAAACAGATTAACCAAAAAATACCCATTTTAAATATTGTGCAACTTCTTAAGAAAGAGAAAGTACCCCAGACATTCTCTACAAGTGCCATGGATCCAGGGACTTCGGCTTAATCGTGACGCAAGGAGTTGTGTGGAGACAGTACATTCTCTGCATCATACCTGGATTTTATAGGTGCTCAACGTTCCTCCCATATCAGAAAAGAATCAAAGGAGAATTGATGCACATTAAAACAGGGAATAAACTGAAGGACTACAGGTAAATGAAAGGGAACAGAACAGAAGAGATGACTTGGGCCCAATTGCCCAAATGGTTTTTCTCAGTTGTAATAAGTAAACAAACAGGTTGGCCAACACCTCCTGAGAGAAACAGTAAACATATCACATCAATAACATTTCAACAGAATGAGGAAATCTTTAGAAGATTAACGTGTCAAGCTGCAGAAAATGGGAGGGATGGTGAACACATGGGAAATATCTGTGACAGGGGGCAGACCAAGACACAAAATTATACTAGTTGGGAGAGGATGGTGAAGACTTATTCATTGCAGATCTGTACGAGGTAACCCCAAGGATGGAAAAAGTTGCTGGATATCCAAAGAATCTTGGAAAAACACAACATATTGCACAGGATCTGTACAGAGGAAGGCAAGAGTAAAAACAAAGTCAGACATTAATGGCATTAAACTAGAACTGGCCAATTCTAATAAAAAGTAGAAAACACGATTATGTGGGTACATCAAAAGCAAGAGAGAATTTGCAGATGCTGGAAATCCAAGCAACACACACAAAATGCTGGAGGCCAGGCAGAATCTATGGAAAAAAAAATACAGTTGATGTTTCAGGCCGAAACCCTTAGGTAGATATTATTTGGGTACATTATTGATTTGATGCTTGAACTAAAAGCTAATTTCAATATTTCAGCCCAGTAGTCATAGCCTAAACGTGAGCTAAGCCAGGTGTATGCATTCATACCATAAAAATCTCTCAAATCAAAACAGAACTAGTTTCTGGACTTCAGTCTTAGATAGAACTGAAACCCATAACCACCTGATTGAAGGGCAAAGTGCTCCCAACTAAGGCAAGCTGACAATTAATGATTTAAAACAGCCAAGTCATATACAGTAATGTGCAGGTGCTGGCAAAATGCACGGTGTTCTCCCCGAGACCTAAAGCAAATGAATAAATAGAAATAATTCACAAAAAGATGTCCAAACATTTCAGTTCCTTTTGGTGAACTGCAGTCTCAGGCAAGATCTCATCTGACATACACAGCCAATCTATGCCAGAACCCATGGTGAAGGGACCTGGGACTGGTGCACCATCCTGTTCCGCCTTGCCTTACTTTACTGTACACCTACAGCTTACTCTGTCACATTTGGATTTTGGTTTGATTTTTCTGCTTTGGTCCTCACAATCACATTCAATTTGTTTGTCAAAACATGAAAGGAATCTATAAAACTATGTCTTGGCTTCATCCTCCCATTTTTCATAGAATATTCTTCAGGTTTCATATACAATTTTTAAAAATCAATTACCAGCCAGTTGTCATCAGTAAGCCATTCAAAAGGAAATGCTGTCCTGCAGCCAAACAGCCAAATGATTCTGACCATTTCTTTGATCAACTTGCGTTGGTTTCTGGAACCTAGCTTCTGTGCTTCCTGTTTTCACTGCCTTTTACCTTATTGGTACGTTGCAATGTTTACTTGTGCTTAATAGTCTCAAATTGAAGCTGGAGTTAGCTGCAAAAAAAATGCAAATCTGACATGGTGTGGACTAGCTTTCCTCATAGATTTACATTCCGTGCCTTTGCCCACATGTTCTTGTGAGCAACACGAGTTGTGCCCAGAAACAGGAAACCATCATCTGGGCTACTTCTGCCGACTCCACAATCAAAGAAGATCCCAACAGATTTCATAACGTAGCAACACTTGCCAAGACATGCTCTACATTCCTCAGTGCCCTTGATAACTATAAATTTATCACTGTTTTTCTTGAATGCACTGGTGCAACTGATCCTCCATATCACTCGTGGGTGGTGTATTCCAAACAACAGCTACCAGTATCTAGGTCAGCCGTTCTCAACCTGAGGTCCATGGACCCCTTGCTTAATAGCATTGATCAATGTCATATAACGGGTTGGGAACCTCTGATCTAGATGGAAAATTCTGGAAGACAATGGCCCATGGCTCTAGACACTTATTCAAGGAAAATCATCTTGGCTTCCACTCAGTCGTTACCTAAGAGTTTTATATACTTCAATAAGATTACATTTCAGTCTTCTAATTTAGGCATACATCAAGAATAACCTGCCCTTGGCAATGAATTTGGTGAACCTGCACTGTATTCCCTTAATTGCAAGTAGTTCCTCCCAAAGACTCAGACACTGGACTCTGCACAATATTGCACCAGTCGCCTCCCTAAGGTTTCAAAAATGGAATAAGATATTTGTTTTCTTGCACTCAAATCTAATAGCAAAATAAAGCCAACAGACTCCTCTGCCTTCTAAAGTGTTTGATGTACCTACAATGATTCCTGTTTATGTACACCCAGAACACCTATACTTTTCTAATTTATCATTTCAGTCCAGATTTCTACTTTTTCCCAGCTCTAGTACAAGACATCACACTTTTCTCATATGCAAGCTGCCCATGACCTTGTTCATTTGCTGTGTAATGATTTGACCAACTTTCTCCACTCTATCACTTAGCTTTGTATTGATTTCAAGTTCAATACACTCGATCCTTTTATGAAGATCAATGAAACAGAGCATTGACTCCAGTAACATCCTGAAAGGTTAGTCTCCCAACTCAATGGCAAGAACAAGCTCTTTCAAAAAGTGTTTCCTTACAGTCAATCAATAAAAATTTTATTGCCTTTAGGAGCCCTGGTGTGATAAGGAACCTCATTTCTGATTTGCTATTATTTGTTCAGCTAGTCACTACCTAAACAAATTCAAAAGCTTTGACGAATATGATTTTCCTTTCATAAAGCCAGCCCGACTCTTAGTCATTTCATTAACATTTCCCCCAAACATCCTGTTACTCCAACTTCCTAAAATTTTATCCCAGCATTTTCCCTGGTGTTGATGTGAGGCTAACTAGAAAATTCGCTCTCATTTCCTACAACTCTCAAAGAGAAACAGCTTGTCTTATTCAGTTGCTGAATAACCAAAACATTAGAAGTTCAGAAAATTCCAAGACAGTGAGGAGAGTTCAGCACATTGTCAGAAATAATTAGCAGACAGACCAGGCTCAAGAACAGTTATCACCCAATTGCCATCAAGCTCTTGAACTGGCATGGATGACCTCAATCATGACTCTGCACTGATTCTACAACCTAAAGATGTACTTTCAAGAGCTCTTTACAACTCACGTTCCCATTATTATTTGCAGTTTGTCTTTTGCATGTTGTCAGTTACAGCTTTTCATAACTTCTATTGTATTCTGTGCAGAATATTCACACAGAAATGACCACTGCACTTCCTGCTACCTTAATTCTGTGGACTGGCAGACAGAACTCCCCACCACAAATGAGTACGTCACCTTACTCTGGCCTTTTGCATTTCCCAACTGTCACCTTCTACAAGACTGAAACCCAATAGCAACATAGTAGGCCTCTGAATTAGAATAAAAAGTAGACATTTGCTAAACCATAAAAATGAAGAGAACGTAGTTTGTTAGGTAGAGTAAGAAACAATTATCATCATGACTCCTCCCAAGAAAAAGACATGATTTCGCCACAGTCAGAGAAGAAGATAGATTAAGTTTGGTAATCTCTGCTCATGCACAACAGGAGCAAGAACATCCAGCTGGAAATAATAAAAATATTAGACAACAGATTCTACACATGCTGGAAATACAGAGCAAAACACAAAATGCTGGATGAACTCAGATCAGACAGAATTTACGGAAGGAAATAAACAGTCTGAGGCCTAATATTAGCTCAGTTTTAAAACTTTGGCTCCAATTTAAGCTCCACCTTTCACCTACGGAACCAGAGTTAAACAACCTCGTTCCAAATCTCCAGGTTACCAATACACAAACAATCCTTGTGGCTCAACAAAAATCTGAAATTGGTCTATGTCAACATCAACAGCCTTTTACAGTTTCCTCACAGAGGCTCAAACTAAGGAGAATGGTGTTCTTCAATTATTTTCCAAGCAGGCACCATCAAGGCAGTATTGTATAATATTCTATCCAGCATCCACTTAATCAAATATATCTCAGAACCGAACAAAAACCTGCAACTCACTCAAGGCACAAAAAGACTAAATACAAAATCACATGGCCTTGCAGTAACACAAAGAATTGATTTCAAGATTCAAAGTTACACGTACATTTTATTATCGAAGTATATGTATGTCACCATATACAATCCTGAGATTCATTTTCTTGTAGGCATACTCAGCAGATCTATAGAATAATAACTATAACAGGATCAGTGAAAGATCAACCAGAGTGCCGAAGACAACAAACTGTGCAAATGCAAATATAAATAAATAACGAGAACATAGGATAATGAGATAAACAGTCTTTAAGGTGAGATCATTGGTTGTAAGAACATTTCAATGATGGGGCAAGTGAGTGTAGATATCTCCTTTTATTCAAGAGCCTGGTGGTTGAGGGGTGGTAACTGTTTGTGAACCAGGTGGTAAGAGTCCTAAGGCTCTTCTACCTTCTACCTAATGACAGTAGCGAGAGCATTACCTGGGTGGTGGGGAATCCCTGATGATGGATATTGCTTTCCTATGACAGCGTTTCATATAGATGAGCTCAGTGATTGGGTAGGGCTTTACCTATGACGTACTGGGCCAAATCCACTATCTCTTGTAAGATTTTCCATTCAAAGGCAGTGGTGTTTCCACACCAGGCTTTGATGGCGCCAGTAATTCACTCTGCACTACAGATCTATAGAAGTTCATCAAAGTTTTAGCTGTATTGCCAAATCTCCACAGGCGCCCAAGAAAGTAGAGGCACTGCGAGCTTTCTTCGCAATTGTACTCACATCCAGAACAGGTCCTCTGAAATAGCAACATCGAGGAATTTAAAGTTGCTAACCCTCCTCACCTATGATCCTCCGATGAGTACTGGCTCATAGACCTCTGGTTTCCCTCTCCTGAAGTCCACAATCAATTCCTTGGTTTTGCTGACACTAAGTGAGAGATTGTTATTATGACACCACCCAAATTATCAGTGTCACTCCTGCATGCTGATTTGATACACCTTTGATACAGGCCACAACACTGGTGCCATCAGCAAACTTGAATATGGCATTGGAGCTTTGCTTAGCCACTATCATAGGCGTAAAGCGAGTAGAACAGAGGGCCAAGCACACAGGCCTGTGGTGCAGCTTTGTTGAAGGAGATAATTAAGCTGACTGGGATCTGCGGGTACAGGAATCCAGGATCCAATTGCACAAGGAGGTATTGAAGCCAAGGTCTTGGAGCCTACTGATTCATTTTGAGGGGACGACGGTATTGAACGCTGAGTTGTAGTCGATGAAGAACATCATGATGTCGGCATCTCTTCAAACTTATTGCTCCAAGGATCTATCCAGCAATCTCTTTGCACATCCCCCCCACCCACTGTCAGGTCAGAAACAGCACAGCATTAAGACAAAAACTGTTAGGATGGGAAACAGCTTCTTCCTCACCCAGATAGTTAGACTGCTGAAATCCCTTCCACCACCCAGGTCTCATCGCATATGAAGTGCGAGTAGCATTATACTGTTTACTTTTTAATTTGCATCATAAATGCACCTATTATTCATTAATTTGCTTGTAATAACATTACTTTGTTATCTAAACTGTGTTGTGCACCTTGGTTCAAAGGAGTGTTGTTTCATTTGGTGGTATAGACGTGTATGGTTGAATAACGATAAATTGAACTTGAACCTGTTTACTTGCCAATATTCAAAGCCAAGGAACAGCAACAATGACAGGAGAAAATCTGCAGATGCTGGAAATTCAAGCAACACACACACACACACACACACAAAATGCTGGTGGAACGCAGCAGGCCAGGAAGCATCTATAGGAAAAAGTACAGTCCACATTTCAGGCCGAGACTCTTTGTCAGGACTAACTGAAAGAAGAGATAGTAAGAGATTTGAAAGTGGAAGGGGGAGGGGGAGAGCCGAAATGATAGGAGAAGACTGGAGGGGGAGGGATGAAGCTAATGTTGGGGGAACTCCTCCACTGTCAAGATGAAGCCAAACTCAGGTTGGAGGAACAACACCTTATATTCCGTCTGGGTAGCCTCCAACCTGATGGCATGAACATTGATTTCTCTAACTTCTGATAATGCTCTTCCTCCCCCTTCTTACCCCAGCCCTTATTTATTATTCCCCCCCCCCTTTTCTCCTCTCTTTTTTCTCTCTGTCCCTCTCACAATCACTCCTTGCCTGCTCTCCATCTTCCTCTGGGCTCCCCTCCCCCTAGGCCTCCTGTCCCATGATCCTCCCCCTTCTCCAGCTCTGTATCCCTTTTGCCAATCAACTTTCCAGCTCTTACCTTCACCCCTCCCCCTCCTGGCTTCTCCTATCATTTCGGATCTCCCTTTCCCACTCCCACTTTCAAATCTCTTACTATCTCTTCTTTCAGTTAGTCCTGATGAAGAGTCTCGTCCTGAAATGTCAACTGTACTTCTTCCTATAGATGCTGCCTGGCCTGCAGCATACCCCAGCAATGATACTGGGTTTCCTTTTAGTGTTTAAATATTTATCCATTCAATATTCACTGTACAAGATTTAACACTCCATTAAATACAAAACTCAAACTGGAATTGCAGTATAAGATATTCTCACAAAACAACGGTGAGGCCTGAAGTGCAAAAGTTAACTAAACTGGTTGTAACTAAACTTGATGTCAAAACAAACGAGAACAGTGATTAGACTAAGTCACCAAAAGGTATACTGATGAAACAATCTAATCTGAATAAAATGAAAGTATTAACAATTGAGTGTTTAAAAATGAATGACCCAGTTACAGCATTGCTTGGCTAGATGGATGTAAAAGAGCCAGTAAGGAGATAAAACTAACATCTATCATCAATGAGGAAAAAATGGATAATGTCCCACTGGATCCAAGAATAACAAACTGAAGTATTTTTCAAATATTGGCAGATTAGGCTGCATTGCCTCACGGCATTTCCACATTTGTTTTAAAAAATGGGATTTCTGCCTCTATTGGGCATTGTTCCAAAATCCTATTATTTTCTGCGTGAAAAGATCTTTCCTCCCCTCTCATCTTTCCACGTTATTTTTAATCTCTGTCATTGACCCTCAATCTATCACAAAACATCCTTGCTCTAAGTTTTAGACCCCTACCCAAAAGGAAAAGGATTCTCCTTACTTTAATCTATTTCCTTCAATTAAGTCTCCCCTCAGCCTCTCTGGTTCCATCTAATCTTTTCTCATATCAAACAGTTTACTCTCCCGGAAGCATACTTAGAAACCTCAGCACAGCACCAGTGCTATTAGATCTTTCCAATAATAGTACTCAATCTGCGCTATGTAAAAAATGCTAAAATGTCTTGACTCGAACTTGATGTCGTGACTAAAAAGGAATCCCAGAGGGTCTTTCAGCCACAGTAATGACCTTGACCTGCCACATTCAAGGATCTGTGAACATGCACTCTCCACCCCCACACTCCCAAAAACTGCATTTTCCCATACCTTGTCCACAGCTCCCCAAACACACTGCCACATAATTCCCTGGATTAAACGCTATCTGCCACACTTCTTCCTTCATTGCATTGCTTTCATTGCCGATAATGAAGCCAACGTACAGGTTTCACTGGTAAACATATCAGCAGTACATACTTTAGAAAGGGACCAACCACTGATGAGAGACTTCCAGTCACACAAAAGAAAAACAACCACAGCCTTTCATTTCCCATCACTGAACCAGTTAGGCTTTACTTTTTTGGCCAGTCTGCCAGATGGCTGCTTGTCGAAAACCCTCACTAAAATCTATGTAAACTGCACTAAAAACAGTACTGTCACAGATCAGCTATGTTAACTTCCCAGTCAATCGCAATACTCTACTTCGGTTCCCCTTTCCAACTGTATTTTTATGAACATTTATAACCATTACTTTGAATCCTGGGAAACAATTTGCCGACCACTGAAGTTAAATGAACTGGCGCACAGTTGATAATGGTTTATCTATACCTCCTTTATCAAACAATTTGATTTTCTATCCTCCCAATACTCCAGCAATCTCCAGAGAAGACAGAAAAATCTTAAAGTCTCCGCATTCTCTTCCTGCTTCAAAGTTCAAAGTACATTTATTATCAAAATATCCATGTGCAACCTTGAAATTTGTCTCCTAGCAGGCAGCCACAAAATAAAGAAACACAATAGAACTTACTGAAGAAGACTGTCAAACACCCAATGTGCAAAAAAGCAAACAAATCATGCAAACAATAAAAGCAAATAACACTGTTTCCTTTAGCAGCTGAAAACATTGGCTTCTAATGCTGCTAGAGCCCTTCAGCATCAATCTGGTTTGTGTTCAGAATTAGAATTAGTATCACTGGCATATGTCATGGAACTTAAACAACAGGAATTCTGCAGATGCTGCAAATTCAAGCAACTTTGATGTGTGTTGCTTGTCATGAAACTTGTCAACTTTACAGCAGCAGAACAATGAAATACAAGATAATAAATATAGAGGGGGAAAAAATCCGAGTTGCATTAAGTGTATGAGTGTCTAGTAAAAAGTTAAAAATAAGTAGTGCAAAATAACAGAAATAAAAGTAGTGAGGAACATGGGTTCAACGTCCATTTAGAAATCTGATGACAGAGGGGAAGAAGCTCTTCCAGAATCGCTGAGTATGCGCTTTCAGGCTTCTGTACCTCCTTCCTGATGTTAGTCATAGTCATAATATTGATCCCGGGGGAAAATTGGTTTTCGTTACAGTTGCACCATAAATAATTAAATAGTAATAAAGCCATAAATAGAATATAATGTGTAAATTATGCCAGGAAATAAGTCCAGGACCAGCCTATTGGCTCAGGATGTCTGACCCTCCAAGGGAGGAGTTGTGAAGTTTGATGGCCACAGGCAGGAATGACTTCCTATGATGTTCTATGTTGCATCTCAGTGGAATGAGTCTCTGGCTGAATGTACTCCTGTGCCCAACCAGTACATTATGTACAACAGTGTGAAAAGGGCATATACTGGGTGATGGGAATTCTTAATGATGGACGTCCCCTTCCTATGGGACTGCTCCTTGAAGATGTCCAATACAACAGTGTCATCATTTTATTTAAATGAAGATGGCCACAAAATACTAAAAACCTTACACACATCTTTCACCTGGTTTTCAATCTCAAATAGGTTCAACTCTTTTCTTTGTTATCCTCTTGCTCTAAATCCAAAACATCTTTAGATTTTTGCCAATTTTAATAATTGTTATTTTCTCATTCCTTTTCTCATCCCCACACAAGTTTCCCACTCTTGATTCCTGCCATCCTCAATAAAACCTGCAAGTCCCAGAGGGGCTCTTGATGCAAAAGTCCACTCATTGTTCTTTCTGAAAACGTCATCCAGCCTGTTGGATTCCGTGAATACTTCGCAGTATTTGTTTCCAACTACTTTAAGTTACTCTCATTTGAATAAAATTCATCTTCTCAATTTAGTCTCCAAACCTATCCTTTTCCACAAAGGCAATAAATCCAGGAAGAAGGTAGGAGAATGGGGTTGAGAGGGATAATTAATCAGCTATGATGGAATAGCGGAGCAGATTCGAAGGGCTGAATGGCTTAATTCTGTTCCTATGTCTTATGGTCTTATTATACCAGACCAATGTACTTGCTCTGTCTCATTTTCCTCATTGCAGTCTTTCTGAGGTATGAGGTATGCTCTACTGTGTTTCCTAAAGTCTCATTAGTTAAGGAGGCATGCATTTTATTGTGTAATCTTGTATACATAAACACATACACACACCCATGTTGATTAAGCCTTCTCATTTAAATAATTAATTACAGGTTATATGGGAAAATATGCAAATTGCATAGGTCATCTCTATCATGTGATACACACGCACCTCACTAAAAGTAAACTTGAAGCTAAACCCACATTTCGGACTCTATGTCTTCCTTTGAATTAGTTTAATGTTCTGAAGCTACAAAACATAAACATATTTGATCTGGACCATTGGTCAAGATCCCCAAACACCCCAGTGCACGCAACCCTCACACTACAGCCCCCGCCTCCCCCACAACCCACTTATTACAAGAATGATAAAAAAAAAAGTAAAGAATATTCACCAATCTGTTCTGGCAAAATCTGACCCAATAAACAACATCCTATCAATTCTGAGCCCACAAAGAGCAGGATACATTTACTTACATGTTGATTTGATGACCGCGCAAGTTATTGGATTTCTTTAGAGAAATAACTAAATATGATTATCTAAAATACCACACGGGGCAGCACAGTGGCCTAGTGGTTAGCACAACACTTTAGAGTACCAGCAACCTGGGTTTATTTCCTGCTGCTGGCTACAAGGAGTTTGTACATTTTCCCTGTGATTACGTGGGTTTCCCCTGGGACCTCTGGTTCCCTCCCACAGTCTAAAGTCCTATCGGTAGGTGGGTTAACGTCATTGTACATTGCCCCATTGATTGCTATGTTAGGTCAGGGATTGCTAGGTGGTGTGGCTTGTTTGTCCATGAAGTGATGCTAGGCTGCACATAAGATCACTGACAGTAGTGGAGGAGTTTTTGGGAATGTTCAAAGGTCCAAAATACATTACCAAAGTACAAACATGTCACCTTATACAATCCTGAGATTCATTTTCTTGCTGGCGTATTCAATAAATCCACAATAGATTAATCAATGAAAGATCACCATAATCAATGACAGACCATGAAGATGTGATTAAATTGTGAAATACTATGATATTACTTCACTGCTTATCAACAGGACAGGACTGCTTATCAAGATTCACTGACATTTTCAGCACTTGCACAGTTCCAAGCTCTCACCAAAGAATGCTAGCATTTGGCAAAGGAATAAATCAGAACACAACACTTTTTGGTCTTAAGTCTGGATAATAATAGGTCAGGCCTTTCTAGCACAAGACCCCACCCGCAGTCATCCAACACTCAACTAGTTTGAATGCAAAAGACCTATTCAACAGGCTAGTATCCAGGGTATCTAAATCAGTGGAGAAAGATCTTGTTAGGGCCCCTCTAAGTACTCCTAACAGCAGCGGTCCCCAACCACCGGGCCGCAAAGCGTGTGCTACCAGGCCGCGAGGAAACAATATGAGTCAGCTGCACCTTTCCTCATTCCCTGTCACGCCCACTGTTGAGCCATTATGCATGCAAGGTCATTATGCACGTGTCAGCGCGGGAAGGAGATCAACTCCTCAAGCTTGCAAATGACGGCGGGCTGAAAAGTATGTTTGACATAACATCTCTGCCGGCATTTTGGATCTAAGGCTAAATATCCTGAGATAGCCACGAAAGCACTGAAAACGTTGCTTCCATTTCCAACATATTTCTGCGAAGCAGAGTTTTCTGCAATGAATGCAACGAAAACTAAATTGCAGGATAGACTGGACATAAGGAACTCCCTTCGAGTATCGCTGTCTCCCATCACCCCTCGATGGGACCGTCTTGTTGCAGGGAAACAAGCCCAGGGCTCCCACTGATTCAGTGATATTGGTGTGTTGCAATGATCTTATATGTTCATACCAGGAAAATATGTGATGTGCGTTTAAACGCTACTTAAAATGTTATGATGCTATTGATTTATAAGTGACTTATATAACCATATAACAATTACAGCACGGAAACAGGCGATCTCGGCCCTTCTAGTCCATGCCGAATGCTACTCTCACCTAGTCCCACCGACCTGCACTCAGCCCATAACCCTCCATTTCTTTCCTGTCCATAAAGCTATCCAATTTTTCTTTAAATGATAATATCGAACCTCTGCCTCTAGCACTTCTACTGGGAGTTCGTTCAACACTTACTTCAAGTTCCCCTGATGATTGACTTATCACTATACTCATGCGAGGAAAATATACGCTGTGTGTTTAATATTAAATTCGTTAGATAAACCCATTTAGAAACGAAATTGAGTGTATTAGCCACTGATCACCAATATTCCAGTCATGATTAACACCCCGCCCCCGAACAGAATCACCAAAAACGATTTGCAGGGAAAAAAAAAATCGGCAGGTACACGCATGCTCAGGTAACGCATGCGCACAGCTTCATGGTCATTGTAGTCTTTCGCTGGGTAAACACAACATATTTGACTGATACTCTTGGCCGTTGGCAACCCTACCCCCCACTCCCCCCGCCCTGGTCAGCCGGTCCGCAAGAATATTGTCAATATTAAACCGGTCCGCAGTACAAAAAAGGTTGGGAACCCCTGCCTAACAGCATTCTCACATGGAGTTAAAATTCTATGCTCTGCTAATTAAATTACATAACATGAGCTACACTAAAGAATATTCAATTCAGTGAAATATCCTCAATAGACTCTACAAGTACCCAGAAGAAAAAAATTCAGTAAGCTCCAACTGGGCAATTACAATCAACTCAGTTATCAACTCCCTTTAACACAAGGATATGAGTAACATGCACATTGTGTAGGGCAGTCACATGAAACCCCAAGTGTGTTGGAAGTGAGGTTGGTGGCAGGGAAAGGGAAGAGAGTGGGAAAAGAGGATGGAAAAGAAAATCAAGTAAGAAGAACAGAAGCAGGACTGAGGTCTGAAGCAAAGGTGTAAATGTGAAACACGTCCTAACACTCCAACAGGGGAAGAAAGCAAAACCTGTGATTTAGCAAAATATTTTATTGTTACTCACTTTGACAAAGTTATCAGGAAACAATCCCCTCTTCCCATTTAACTCTCCTTCGCACCATCCTTCTTCTTCAAGTTTTCTAACATTCTTAATGACATCACCAACTCTCAGGGTCAGCTCATCCTCTTGTGCAGCATCATAATCATATTCTACAGTAACCTCCACTGAAAGAGAAAGAAAATAAACATACAGTCAAAATGAAAGCACTTACTCTTACTTCAAAAGCAGAATGTTTGAAGAGTTAACACTGCCTAAAGAATACATTTAAATTACCAGTACTGCAGCTGGTAAACAAAGTTATGCGATGCTAATACACTTATAATTCTTAAATAAGTATACTCAAGGCACATTCTATATTGTCCCTCCAAGATAATGTCACACTTGTACAGTACATATTTCTAGATTAACATCTCCAGCTTACCCTACTGGCAGCTCATGTATGAGCCCCAAGCAGCAGGCTATTCAAAAAGGAGAAATTCAAAGAAATTAATTTTAAACTAATTATTTTTAAACTAACAAGTGTAACACTCTGGGAAAGGTTTCACTGCTAATGCAATGGTCTTTCTGTGGAAGCACTGCTTATGTGATGGTTTTTCTGTATCAGCAGTGTTTGGGTTATGGTTGGAGATAACGGGGGCTTTGGAATGGGCTCTGCCCAATGAAGGGAGTGTTTTTTCTTGTTGTGTGCCTGAGACCGAGGTGATCTGTGTCTTTTGTTCAGCAGAAGATGGAGAGAAGATGCCTAAGAGGAATGGACTTGGGAGTGGGGCCGGGAGTCAACGACACCCGGGGGGAATTCGATGGAGAACTAACAGACGGGAAACAATGAGCTCCAACGTGCACGTTACACTGTTTCATAAAATGGGCCCTTTTCTTTTTGTTTTTCTTTACAAACCCTCTAGTCAAATTAAGAATTATAAAGTTAAATCGTTTAATTGCATATGTTGTACTGTCTGTTATTTCATGGTACTGATTTGTAACAGGGTAACACACCACGCAGCATCCTCACAAACAGGAGGTTTTGCACCTCAATCTCACACGTTTGGTGGGGCCAGAGGTAGTCTTCCCTAGACTTACACAGCCAACGTAACCTGAGGGTCACACAAGTGTTTTATTTCCCTTAAACCCGAGAATACTCCAAATTGCACCAAAATTCTTGGTTAAGTGTTAACCAGTAAAAGAAGCTGATTTTCTGCTCGATTGATATGGCTCAGATATTCCAACCAATGCAACTCCACGCTCTTACATAGGGTGTAGTTGTTCACAAAATAATTTCCTTTCAGCAGATAGTCTTAACATCAATGACTTTCAAACATAAACGAGCTAGAAAAGATTTTCTTTTTGTAATTATTGGGATTCCCCCAACCCCACCCCCCATTTCTTTGGTTGATAATCAAACTTCAATTGCGGCTACAAGCTACAGTACTTAGCATCTGACCTTAACGGCGCAGTAGAACTCCTTGTACCAGACAGGCAGATTTTATACATCCCAATGAACTGTCAGGACTGATAAAAGTGATACTTTCAATCTCTCAAGGCATTCCTAGAGCAAATGTACAACTGCTCGTGCCAAAAAGAAAAAAAAATTATCAGCCTGCTTCAAAGTTGTACCTTGCTTTATTTTGGAATAATAAAAAAGATCTCCCCCCACCCCCGCCAATATTGTAAGGCTTTACAATTTCTTTTAAATCTGCAGTACCTTGCATTTGCTTGCTATTGCAAGGAATATTACTGAAGTTATCAAATTAAAAGATTTACGATATGAATCAGCTGTGAGGCAGGCTGTGCTTGGGTGCCTTAATCATATCTCACCCTTAATCATTCAGTCAAATAGCCTGAAATGCCATGCAGTTGAGCATGGCAAAGTCCATTCAGTCTGGAATTTCACCTGGCTCAATGCGCCTCTTCTGGTCACTCCAAATAAAAAAAACTTTAATTTATGACGTTATGACACTTAATAATAGAAAGACTAAGATTAAGACTTGGCACCAAGCATTGAATAAAAAGAAAATGGCTCAATACCTACTGTGGCAAAGAACAATTGTCACAGACTGAGTTCTCTGGATGACTGTGTAAATTCATAAAAACCGAAAGAGTAAAAAATGTCTTATGTGCATTGTATGTTTTTTTTTCTCTACCAATTTAAGGTAGACTGCAGTATAAATGAGTTAAGTGTACTAGGTGGCTATCTAAACTCAGTTCCCAGAGGGAAAATTTGTTGCAGAGATAAGGAACTGAATTTAATTATGTAAACACTGGGATTTGGCTGATCAAAGCAACTAAATCAGACAGCAGTAAGACTATTTTTTTTAAAAAAGCACCATGACCAAGGTCTAGCTTCAGGTAACAACATTGTGCAAACATTACCAATTCTTTGAAGATATGGAGGCCAAGTCACTGGGTGTATTTAAGGCAGAGAATGACAGGTATCTGAGTAGCCAGGGCATCAAAGGTTATGGTGAGAAGGCAGGGGAGTGGGACTAAATGGGAGAATGGATCAGCTCATGATAAAATGGCGGAGCAGACTCGATGGGCCGAATGGCCGACTTCTGCTTCTTTGTCTTATGGACTTATAACCTAAACATTAAAGGCTACATCTCACTAAAGTCAGAAATAAAATTATACATAGAAATCTACATGTATTCAATAGTAAGAGCACTGTGCAATAGAAAAGTGGAATACATTTGCTGCAGCTCATTTTAAACACAGAATCAGACTTCTAAACGAGTCAAAACCACTATTGCATCTGTTGAGGTTGAATGCAGTAACTACCAAGATTCAAGATTGTTTAATGTTATTTGCAGTGCACACATGTAAATGAGAATGAAGTAAGTTTTACTCCAATTCCAATGCCGGAGGGAACCAAAGGACCCAGAGAAAAACCACGCATTCCATGGAGAGGACGTACAGTCAAAACGGTAGCGTACACTCGATGAATTCCTCCACTGATAACTATTAGAAATCAATACACAGTTTTATAGATCTGTAATGGTATTTGTAGTGCTCTAATTTGTTCTGTATTTCATTTAAACACATTACTTGTTACTTGGTTAAATGGTCGTTCAGCTTTTTTCTTTTTTAAATACCTTTTTAAACTACTTCCATGAAACTTCAGCTAATTAGGACAGCCACATAATTGGGCCAAAATGTACTGATCCCGAGGTGTCCCGATTAACCAGAACCTACTGTGCACGTTCTTGGTGGGTAGGACAATGCTGGTGATTCACTGGGTGATTTAGACTTGCTATTGTACAGCCTTCCTGTCAGCCACAATGCAGTTTCCGTACCAAGCAGTGACATAGCTTGTTAGGATGTTCTCTACCACACATCTGTAGACTGATGTGAGCATAGATGTGCATAGTCCAGCTCTCCTCAGCCTCCTCAGAAAATAGAGAGTACCATCTCCCCAAAAGCCACTGGTTTCCCCCAGTTTAGCCTGGCGGAGTGATCACAGGGTGGTCTTCTCAGAGTAATTTAATCATGAATATTAATATTGATAAGAACAAGGTCACCCGGAACAGATTTCTACCACTCCATATCCCTACAGTATTAACATATATTGTCAGTTTACAGCGACTCAGTTTGTCAGTATTGTCAGTTTACAGTTTAATTATTAATGTAGGCATAATAGGCCAACTTGCTCAGTTTATTCCCTGCACGCTCCTCATGCCTGTACTATCCTGGTAAAAAGTCCTGCATCTAACCTAGAGTCAAATGGCCAGAAGCAGCAACAAAATCTAAGCGGATCGAAAAAGAAACTGCTGTTGAAACTCAGAACTCAGTGGGTGGAGCAGCATCTGTGGGGGGTGGGGGTGGGGGGGGGAGCAAGGAGAAGGGAAATCACCAACTTCAAATAGCAACCGTTCAACAGGTACCGAAACTTCGACAATTCAAGTTGTCAATATTTCTTGACCAGCACGTTTCTCCAGCTGTTTTGCACCAAGATCCCACAGCCAACATGAACTGACAGCCCTGAAGGCTATGGGCAGAAACTCATCTGCTGACATGGGTATCACAACTTTACAAAAGCATTTGAAAGTCCGTCACAAAACCTACTCTTGATTTAAATAAAAATTAATAAATGCAAAACACTGAAAATGGCTTTACCTTATGTCCAGTTTGTGAACCCCCATTTAAATGAATGGAGATTGCAATCCTATGCAAGCTATGGCTGATGGAGGACGACAGAGGTGGATTCAAACAACAAAATGCCAGGGAATCCTTGTACAATCAAAGTTCATTGCTGAAAACCGGCTGTTCCAAAGAGCAATCAATAAAGCTCGATAGGATCATGCAGAACTCACAAAAATATACAAGATCATGAAATTAAGTGACAATGGACTAGGTAGTAGGAAGCACCACAAGAAATTTTGTGCAACACGTGCAAGAAACAGAACTCCAAAAGAACCAAAATCACCAATATCAACCAGCCCTTTCATTTAAAATAAATTCATATTGGAGACTGGGAATGGAGGTACAGACAGGCAAGGCAGTCTGTTTAACCTCATTATGCAATGAAACTGCTACCTCATACAATGCAAACCTTTATAATAAAGGCTAAAATACAAAACATTTATGTGAATTGCCAAGAAACCAATCTGCAGCAGCACTGAACAGACACAGAACATGCATAGCCTTTTCCGATTAAAATAAATTGTAAAAAAAAATCTCTAGTTAAGTGTGCGAGGAAGTGAAAATTTTGTCATCTTGCAATGATATTTTTTTTAAATATGTTGCATTAGAATCAGAATCAGGTTTATTATCACTGGCATGTGTCGTGAAATTTGTTAACAGCAGCAGTTCAATGCAGTACATAATATAGAAGAAAAAATAAAATAAATCAATTACAGTATACAGTTGAAGTCAGGAGTTTACATACACCTTAGCCAAATACATTTCACAATTCCTGACATTTAATCCTAGAAAACATTCCCTGTCTTAGGTCAGTTAAGATCACTATTTTAAGAATGTGAAATGTCAGTATAATAGTAGAGAGAATGATTTATTTCAGCCTTTCTTTCTTTCATCACTTTCCCAGTGGGTCTGAAGTTTACATACGCTTTGTTAGTATTTGGTAGCATTGCCTTTCAATTGTTTAACTTGGGTCAAACATTTTGGATAGCCTTCCACAAGCTTCTCACAGTAAGTTGCCAAAATTTTGTTCCATTCCTCCAGACAGAACTGGTGTAACTGAGTCAGGTTTGTAGGCCTCCCTGCTCGCACAGGCTTTTTCAGTTCTGCCCACAAATTTTCTATTGGATTGAGGTCAGGGCTTTGTGATGGGCACTCCAATACCTTGACTTTGTTGTCCTTAAGCAATTTTGCCACAACTTTGGAGGTATGCTTGGGGTCATTGTCCACTTGGAAGACCCATTTGCGACCGAGCTTTAACTTCCTGGCTGACGTCTTGAGATGTTGCTTCAATATATCCACATAATTTTCCTTCCTCATGATGCCATCTATTTTGTGAAGTGCACCAGTCCCTCCGGCAGCAAAGCACCCCCACAACATGATGCTGCCACCCCCATGCTTCACGGTTGGGATGGTGTTCTTCGGCTTGCAAGCCTCACCCTTTTTCCTCCAAACATAATGATGGAGATTATGGCTACACAATTCAATTTTTGTTTCATCAGACCAGAGGGCATTTCTCCAAAAAGTAAGATCTTTGTCTCCATGTGCACTTGCAAACTGTAGTCTGGCTTTTTTTTAATGGCAGTTTTGGAGCAGTGGCTTCTTCTTTGCTGAGCAGCCTTTCAGGTTATGTCGATATAGGACTCGTTTTACTGTGGATATAGATACTTGTCTACCTGTTTCCTCCAGCATCTTCACAAGACCCTTTGCTGTTGTTCTGGGATTGATTTGTACTTTTCGCACCAAAGTACATTCATTTCTAGAAGACAGAATGGGTCTCCTTCTTGAGCGATACGACGGCTGCGTGATCCCATGGTGTTTATACTTGCGTACTATTGTTTGTACAGATGAACATGGTACCTTCAGGTGTTTCGAAATTGCTCCCAAGGATGAACCAGACTTGACATCATTTTCTGACCTCAATCCGATAAAAAATTTGAGAGCAGAACTGAAATAGTGTGTGCGAGCAAGGAGGCCTACAAATCTGACTCAGTTGCACCAGTTCTGTCTGGAGGAATGGAACAAAATCCCAGCAATTTACTGTGAGAAGCTTGTGGAAGGCTATCCAAAACGTTTGACCCAAGTTAAACAATCTAAAGGCAATGCTACCAAATACTAACAAAGTGTATGCAAACTTCTGACCCACTGGTAAAGTGATCAAAAAAATAAAAGGTGAAATAAATCATTCTCTCTACTATTGTTCTGACATTTTACATTCTTAAAATAAAGTGGCAATCCTAACTGCCCTAAGACAGGGAATGTTTTCTATGATTAAATGTCAGGAATTGTGAAAAACTGAGTTGGAATGTATTTGGCTAAGGTGTATGTAAACTTCTGATTTCAACTATATGTATATTCAATAGATTAAAAATCGTGCAAAAAACCAGAAATTATATATATTAAAATAGCTTGAGGACATTAAAATAGTACGCTCTCAAACATCCAGCATCTATGGGCAATGGAGGATATTCATTCCCCAGCTACAGAAGAATTCCAAGTGAGAAAATACTTACCGTCTAACATTTTTTTTGTTACTCTATTGAGTGAATAGAAACATTTTTAAGATATCTATGTGGCTTCTTGAAGTTTAGGATTCCTCCCTTCACTAACATACTACATGCAGCTTCATTCTTCAAAAGAATTTTTGTTGTTCACATTTCCCTTTGCAGGTACACTGGATTGCAGTTAACTGGGGCACATCGGGACAGTACATTTTGGCCCAATTAAGCAGCTACCCCAATGAGCTGAAGTTTCATGGAAATAGTTAAAAGGTATATAAAAAAAAAAGACAAACTACCTTTGAACTGAGCAACAAATTACGTATTTAAATAAAATGCAGAACAAATTAAAACACTACCAATATACTACTGCAAATTGTCCACCATATCTAACGATGATAGGAGACCTGTGCAGGAGAGTTTATAAAGTAGAAAAGCTATTTAAACTGGAGCAGTTCCACTCTCTGAACCTCAGAAGCCTGAGTCCAATGGTATGAATACAGGGTCTTCCCTGGCTGCAGTGGATGACCATAACTTCTTCTACATCCCGCCATGCCCTTTGCTCTCCACACAGCATTACAGAAACGCTTTCCTGGTCATTAGATCTCACTGTAGATCTTATCTGCCCAGTCCACCGGAGCTGATTTTGCATACTAGGACCAGCATGTCCCTATCTCGGCGAGTATGATAACTGCCAGCTACCCTCACCTTGTTTAGCCCACCTGTCAAAGCAGGTGTGTGGCTGATGTTGCATACAAACAGCCACCTGGAGCCACAGATGAGAGTTGAGTGTCTAGTGGGGGCCAAAGTTAACATTCGAGATGATTGTCGATATCTTCAAATTCTTTGTAGTTCCTAACTTGAAGTAATGAAATCATTTCATTTTCACTCCCAGCCGTGTCTGGCATTTCTAAGCCTGAATGCTTGCAACTGCAGTGAGCAAGACAGTTCTGAATTGTCTTAGTGCTTATTTCTCGCTAACTATCAGTGACCAAAACCACTGCTTTTTGAACACAAACACACACTATTTAAATACTGTTCACTCCAAGCACAATGTAGTGTCTAACTGCTGGAAAAGTGCACGCGATTGACATTAGTTAGAAACTGTTTGGCAACTGTCTCCTGTCCTATCTAAGCAACATATTGTCCCAAATAAGCAAAAGAAACCCCAAACAACAGGAATTCTGCAGATGCTGGAAATTCAAGCAACACACATAAAAGTTGCTGGTGAACGCAGCAGGCCAGGCAGCATCTCTAGGAAGAGGTGCTCCTGACGAAGAGTCTCGGCCTGAAACGTCGACTGCACCTCTTCCTAGAGATGCTGCCTGGCCTGCTGCGTTCACCAGCAACTTTTATGTGTGTTGCTTGAAAAGAAACCCCAGCTATTTTATATAGATTCAAAGATGCGTCATGCAGCATTACCAGGAATCTGAAGCCCAAGGTTTGCAGCATGTCAGAATTGATCAATAAAATGGATCAAGAGATTGATTAAAGAGCAAAAAGTAAATATCAGAGTCAACTTCAAACAGACATAAAAATGACTGTAAAAGCTTCTACCTGCACACAAAACAATTGTATCAGAAATTGTATATGAAGGAAAGGTCTGAAGCATCCCTACTACTCATTTCACAATCTCTCTGACCCACTACAATCCAGAAGAAAGCACAGGAGCATCAGGTTTAGGGCCATCAAACTGGGTAACAGCCTTCTGTCCCCAGGCTGAGGCATTAATGAATACACTGCCACAGTTTGCTATTACCTATGCTGTGCATTTGACATGCACTTTGAGCTAGATTTTACTAGTTTATTTTGTTTTACGTGCTCTGTGTGATAAGTGTGGGTGCACACTGGTCTAGACATTGTTTTGTTTGGTTGTATACATGTACAGTCAGATGACAAACTTGAAGTGAAATAACAAAATCTAAGTAATGAAAGACCAAATTACACCAATACTTTGTTTCTGCCTTCAGAGGGCACAGATAACTTCCCAGAAATGCTGTAGAATGAGGAGTGTAAGGACTCCAAAGCACAATAGTATAGTTTAAAAAGTAGTACAGGCAAAATAAAAGGAACAGAAAACAAATAAGCATCCATAGCTTGAAAACTAGCATCCCAGGGTATTCAACTGTAACCACAAAATGTAGCTATAATCATTATCACTTCTCAGTATTCTGTAGAATGTGGACCAGTTCCTAGTCCTGTCATTGTAAAGAAAAAGGGAGGGAAAAAAAACACATAAAATCCTAGAATCCATAATATAGGATGTGATAATGAGGACACTTAAATTTCAACTGGATTATGCTAAATTATTGCAGATTTATGAAAGGGAAATGTTCAATGTACTTTGATTCTTTTTGAGGATACAACTGGTAGAACAGATAGGAAGAATCACCAGATGCAGTTCTCCATGGGTGATCTGAAAGTCTTTGATAAAAAACCAACTTGAGGTTAACGTGTAAAGCTAAGTCACTTGGGACTGGGAAATAACATTGCCAAAGCCTGTTAACCAGCTGCCTGGAGGCAGAGGCTGCAGGATTGCCAGAGGGCAGGAGCTCTGGGCTGCTGCGCACTATGCCGATCGGGCATCCGCGTTACCATCAGTTTCCATATGGAACTGAAAACCAGCAAGTGCAAAATAGGGTGGCATGGTAGCATAGTGGTTAGAAACAACGCTTTACAGTACAGGCTAGCTGGTCTCAATTCCAGCTACTGCCCGTAAGGAATCTGTACCTTCTCCCTGTGAACTTGTCTGTTTCCCCCAGCTGCTCTGGTTTCCTCCCACAGTTCAAAGACTTACCAGTTGATAGGTTAATTGATCATTGTAAATTGTCCCATGATTAGGCCAGGATTAAGTCAGGGGATTGCTGGGGGTGGTACTGCCTATAGGGGCAGAAGGGCCTACTCCGTGCTGTATCACAATAAATAAATCGGCTGGCAGGTAGAGAAACAGAAAAAAAGGATAACTGGGAGTTTCTCAGAGAGGCAGCTGAGAGTTAGTGGGATGTTGTACTGATCAATTCTCACAAATCAGGCATTTATGGTATGTATAGATCAATAACTTGAATGAGGACACCAAAATGTAATATTACACTGGTTGCCAATGGATTGGGAATTGTGGGGGATGATACAAAACAGGTTTGAAATCAATCAATACGAGCGAGCCATCAAACGCTGTTGTCAAATGGTTAGGTGGATTACTGAAAAATGAAAACTTGATGCAGAAATGAAGCTGCATGTCTTTGTGACCCAGTCACTGAAGTATCATGTGATGTAAGCACTTAAAAAGACAAGTGTCATGCCAACATCATTCCAAGTACTTGAGAAAACAGTTTTTAGGACAATTACGCTACACTTGATAACACCACAGAGCAGTCGTGCAGCATTCAGTCTTATCTAAAAATACATTGACCATCAAGGGAATGTTACATCGATTCACCTGACAACAACAGTGGCAGAAATTTTTATTTAATGTAGAGATATCGAATAAATTTGTGTTCTTCTCATTAGTATTAAGAATCACATCTCATTTACACACATAATTCTTACAGGACTTGACAGGTTGGATGCAGGGAGGATATTTCTGTTGGCTTGAGGGGAGAAAGGGCCAGTCTCAGGATATGGAGCAAGACATTTGAAACTGAGGTGCAATTTCTTCACACCCAGAGAGTGACAAACCTGTGAGAATCCCTATCACAGACAACAAAGGAGAGCAAGTCACTAAACATATTGGAAGAGGTAAGATTTTTAGACGAAAGGACATAGGACGAAAGTAAGAATATTGTATTGGAGAAGAAAGTCACTCACAACCACGATGAATGCTGAAGCAAGCACGCAGGACTGCATCACCAGCTCCTGCCGTTTTCCTGTGTCTGTATTAGATTAGATGATTTTTTTTTTAAGATTATGAGGACACTCAGTCCTCATTTATTATCATTTAGAAATGCACGCGTTAAAAAAATGATACAATTTTCCTTCAGTATGATATCACAGAAACACAGGACAAACCAAGACAAAAACTGACAAAACCACATAATTATAACATATAGTTACAACAGTGCAAAACAATACCATAATTTGATAAAGAGCAGACCATGGGCATGGTAAAAAAAAAAGTCTCAAAGTCCCGATAGCCTCATCATCTCACACAGACCGTCGAAGGGAGAAACTCTCCCTGCCATGAACCTCCAAGCGCTGCAAACCTGCCGATACAACACCATTGGAAGCAACCGACCGCAGCGGACTCTGAGTCCGTCCGAAAACTTCGAGCCTCCGACACAGCCTCTCCGAGCACCATCTCTACCAAGCGCTTCAACCCCGCCCCGGCCACCGAGCAACAAGCAAAGCTGAGGACTTGGGGCCTTCCCCTCCGGAGATTCTGGACCATACAGTAGCAGCAGTGAAGCAGGCATTTCAGAAGTTTCTCCAGATGTTCCTTCGTGCTCTCACATCCATCTCCATCAAATCAGGATTGTGCACGGCACCCTACCTGACAAATAACAGACATCACCACCGGAGCGGCTGCTGCGAGCTGCGTCGCACTGCCATCTTCTCCTCTCCATCACATGCAACTTTTTGCAGTCATTTCTGCTGTAGACTCATTCCACATACTGTATATAACATACTGTATATTAACATTATATAACATTATATGAATAAGATCTCCGAGGTGAGGCCAAGCAATTGGTTTATCTGTGGATCAAGGGTTCATTTTATTGTCAAAGTATGCATGTACAATACAACTGTTATTTGTCTTCTCCAGATAGTCATGAAATAAGACTGTGGGTGCTGATAAAGGAAGACATCAACTCCCCCCCCACCCCGGCACAAAAAAGAAAACAAAACACGAAAACCCAAAACCTCTATTATTTCAAAAATCATTTAGCTTTTAAAACATTACACTAACAAACTAAAGTTGCAGCTATACTAATTTAACAAATAAAAATCAAACAGTAGGTATCAGTGTTTATAAACCCCAAGGAGTAAAATTATAATTACATATTCAATGCCATTTTGGGGTCAGATTCTTGCGTCCCAGGGAATTTCAATTTAATTTATTCCCAAGCATAACAATGTCTCTGCAAGGAACTTTAATCAAATATACCAAAATAAAAGCAAGCACTATATGGCAGATACTGAAAAATAAATAGAAACAAGATCCTGGAAGCACTCAGCAAGTCAATCATTATCTCTGAAGAAAGCAAGCTTTTAAGGCTGACCTTTCATTATTTTGTAGTTCACCCAAAATGTTAAATCCCTCCATGAACTCAGTTTCACTCTATATTTCCACTATCCTATTTCTGTCCCCTGAAATATATTAAAATAAATATTTAAGCATTTTTTTCTTCCATTTTTCACTCTCAGCCTCTATGACATCATGACAATGAGCAACCATGACAAACACGCAATTGTTTATTTTGCTTAAACATTATATTATTATTTGCACTGGAATAACATGTAGAAACAAAAGAAACCTTACAAAATACCCATATCTAATGCCAGCTGAATTTCTGTCAATTACAATACCTGGTCACAAACATTCAATGACCCCAGTAAACCGCCAAGGTATTTGCAGGGTTCTAAATACCGGGAGCACCTCTACTCCAACACTACGTAAATGAAACAATGAATGGGACAGACAAAAGCTATAGGACACCTCACCGTTTCACCCAACCTCTCAGAGATTACAACCAAGATTTCGAACCAAATATAATGAATCTAAATAGCATGCACTTGAAAAAAAAATTAAAACATTATATCTAAAAAAAAATTTTAAGACCGTAGATATAGGAATAGAATTAGGCCTATTTGGCCCATTGTGACTGCTCTACTATTTCATCATGGAAGATCCATTTCCATCTCAGCCCCCATCTCCTGCCTTCTCCCCATAAACCCACATGCCCTGAATAATCAAGAAACTATCAAGTTCTGCCTTAAACATACACAATGTCCTGGCCTCCACAGCCACCTGCGACAATGAATTCCACAGATACATCAAATTTCCTCATCTCCATTTCCCATGGATATCCCTCTATTCCAAGGCTGTGTCCTCTGGTCTTAGGCTCTCCAACCAAAGGAAACATCCTTTCCACATTCACTCTATTGGAGTATCTCAATACTCGAGATACCCCCTCATTCTTCTGAATAATAGTGAGTACAGCTCCAGAACCATCAAGTATTCCTTAGATGATAAGCCTTTCGATCCCAGAATCATCTTCATGAACCTCCTTTGGATCATCTCCAATGTCAGCATATCCTTTCTTAGATAAGGGGCCCCAAAGCTGTTCACAATACTCCAAGTGAGGCCTCAGCAGCATTCAACAACCAATATATTTTTTCCCAGCCCCATTCTCCCCATAACCCTTAAGCCCTGTACTGATCAAGAAAACCTATCTCTTCCTTGAACACATCCAATTAAACTTGGCCTGCACAGCCCCCAGTGGAAGTGAATTCAGCAGATTCACCACCATCTGGCTTAAGAAATTCCTCCTCATAACAGGTATTTTAAAAAGGTATCTTTTTTATTCCAAGGATGTTCCCTCAAAGTCTTCAACTAATGGAAGCCGCCTTTTCATATCCATCCAAGCCAGTTTGTGGAAATACTAGGACAAAACAATCTCGAATATCAAGCTAATGCTCCTAACAAACAATGCTGAGATGCTGGGGGGGGGGGGGAACCATGAACTGTAGTGAACAGGAACTGAAAGACCCACAAACAACACAAAGATAAAGTAGGCCATTTATAGACACAAAAGATCATTTTGTCATTTAATGTTTAAGGCCTGCCATTCATCTCGAGTCCCACTTTCTGCTTAATGCAGTTTTCCTTTGATTTCAGTAAACAAAAATCTCACTCTGCCTTGAATATGCTCAATGATTGGACACTTACAGCAGACTGGAGTAGAAAGTTACTAAGATTCTGAACTACATCTTAGATAATTTGTCAGTAATAGCTCCCTATCTCGATCCTAAATGACCAGCTCTTCACCTCAAACCTCAGTGAATAACCAATTTCAAGCCCTTTGCAGGCAACTTGTCTATTCTTCCAGAATCTTCTTTTAATCAGACCACCAGCTATCCCATAACTCCAGAGATTGACTGGGGTTAACCTCTCCTCATCAGATACCTAAAAATCACTTTTTTGGGCAATGTTTCTTCACCCCACAGCGATGATACCTTCTCCCGTATCCAACCCTCCTCCTCTTGAACAACTTGCTCTGGATCTTTTCATCTCTTAATTCCTGATGTCAACCAGCTTGACTTCAAGACTCCCCTCTCCTCTTCCAACCTTACTCTCTCTGAATGTACTGCCCTCCACTCTTTTCTCTCCACGCCAATCCCACCGTTACCATCAAACCCCCAGACAAAGAGAATGCTTTGCAGTGTGGCAGACTGATCTCTACTTTGTTGAGGTCTGGGGCAAATCTGCGACACCTTTTACTTAACCCTTGAGAAGGGCCCCACTCTGGACCATCAGGTCACTGTTTCCCGCAAAATCACCAAACTCATGAATTCTGGAGATTTCCCATCCTCTGCTACCCCTTCATAGCTCCCTTACCCCAGTCTGCTCATTTCTACCTCTTACCGAAGTCCACAAGCCTGACTGCCCGGGTAGGCCCATTGTTTCTGCCTGTTCCTGCCGCACTGAACTTGGGTCCGCATACCTCAACTCCACTCTAATCTCCTTAGCGCAAAGTGGGGTGGGGAGAAAGGTGAGTTCGGTAGTAGGTCCCAGCTGAAGATTAGGGAAGTTGTGGAGAATGAGGTGTCGGATGCGGAGACTCATGGTGTGATGAGGACAAGAGGAACTCTACCCCTGCTGAGGAGGCAAGAGGATAGGGGTGAGCACAGATGCCCAGGAGATGGAACAGATGCAGATGAAGACAGCATCAGTCGTGGAGGAAGAGAAACCCCATTCTTCAAAGAAGGAAGGCACCTCTGATGTCCTGGAAGGAAAACAACATCTTCCTGGGATAAGGTGCAGTGGAGGCAAAAGGAATAGCATTTTTTTTTAAACTGGGAACAAGGATCATGTTGCCATTAATTTTCATATGACTACCTGGGACTATATGAGATTTTATAGGCTGGGTTACAGTGGACCCAGCATACTAATGCTATTTACCTCCAGGTGAGGGTAGCCGACGAGTCTCAAACCCCCGGTGTGATAGGGAGTTGTCTATCCCAGCATGTGCAGACACCGGCGGATTGATCGGACGGGACCTATGGAAGGTCCAATGGTCAAGAAGGTGGTCTCTGCAAGCGTCGTGGAATGTGTAGAGCAGGACATGACACAGAAGACGCCCCGGTCATCCACTGCACCTAGTCCCATCTCCAGCCGTCTAGACTCTGTCTTGCCACTGGATCCAGATGGGAATTGGGAAGAGAGAGTGAGGCTGACGCTGCGCAACTCTCCCTCACTTAAATCCAAATCACGCACTAGTCTCCAGAGCATCATTATGGTGTCGAGGTCCTCATCGACGTCAACGATGGACGAACAGCCAACCGACCAACCTCCTGTCATATGTGCCTTCAATGGCAGAACAGCACTAACATCCTCCAACCCAATCACACTGAAAAAGTCCACCAAAAACAGGTCCACTGCGACAGACCTCCCTCATGGTTTCCTGACAGCCTGCATTGTCAATGTTCTGGCTGGAATAAAGCTGAAATGTCTGACACAAAGTATATCTAGCTTGGGACATGCTGGATTTAGTGCCAGTCCAGCAACAGAAATGCACTGACATCTGACCTCTTCATGCAAATACTAGCAAAACCAAAGAGCTGATTATCAATTACAGGAGGACAAAGCTGATGGTTCATAAACCAGTTCTCATTCGGGCAATGGCGGAGGGTGTCAGTGGTTTTAAATTCCTTGGCACTAACACTTTAGAAGATCCGCCCTGGGACCATCACATCATTACAAAGGAGACAAGACAATGCATCCAACAAGAGAAAATCTGCAGATGCTGGAAATCCGAGCAGCACACACAAAGTATTGGAGGAACTCAGCAGGCCAGGCAGCATCTATGGAAAACAGTACAGTCGACGTTTCAGGCCCAAACACTACAGCAAGACAATGCCTCTACTTTCTTAGAAGTTTGTGTAGATTCAGCATGTGACTACAAACTTTGACAAATTTCTATTTGACAAAGGGGAGCGCACTGGTTGCATCGGAGACTGGCACAGAAATAAAAATCCCAGGGACCATAAAAACCTACAAAAAGTGGTACATATATCAGGCCAATCCATCTCGGGCAAAACCTCCCCACCACTGAATATTTATATGGAGTGCTGTCACAAGAAAATAACATCCAAAGCCCCCCAGCATCGAAGCCATTACCTATTTTCACTAGAGCAGTCTGGAGGTATGGAATCCTTCAGTCCCAATCCACCAGGTTGAAGAATTATACTACAACCATCAGGCTCCTGAATCAGTGTAGCTAATTTCATTCACCACTATTGTGAACTGATTCTATGACCTACAAAGACCATGTACAAATTCTACAAGACTACAAATTCTATGACCCTTCAAAGACTCTTCACATTTCGTGTTCAGAGTATTATATTTATTTCCATAATCTGTCTTTTACAATGGCTATGTCAGTCTTTGTATAGTTTCATAAAATTCTATTGCATTTCTTTTTCCTGTAAATACCTGCAAGAAGGTGAATTTCAAGGTTGTATATGGCACCATATACTTTGGTAATAAACTACCTTGAACTTCGTAGGCATGACACCTTAAACACACTCATATGCAAGCTGCGGCTAGCCAATATTTCTTTACAGAACTAACAGCACTTTATCAGCAAAATCAGGTCCACTACCATGCGATACATCTGTAAGCAGAGGCCAGAATTATTTGCATCAGGGAGGGGGTGGGGTGGGGTGGAGTGGAGTTTTAAAGATGCAGATAGCTATTGAAAAGGTGGGGCAATTTAAAGAAACGTTCCACTGCTGGACCAACACATTCTACAGGCTAGATTCTGTGCAAACATTATTTATGAACTATGGATGCTGGGAACTGGTGAAAATAATGAAATAACTGGGATTAGAAGTAACAAAGGTACAAGTTCAAGTTTAATTTTCATTCAACCATACACATAAATGCAGCCAAATGAAATTGCATTTCAGGCCAAGATGCAAAACAAAGTACCAAATATATAACTATGAATAATAGCAAAAAAAAGTCACACAAAATAAAAACTATGGTCCAAGTCCCTGAGTGTCCTGTCCTGAAGATTATTATCCTGGAGCCATGTTTCTGCAAGAAAAAGCATGCAGCAATTACTCATCATGCACTACTGCAGCCACAGATGGATGCAAACCAGCTCATCTTCCACCGAGTGAAAACTAGGGGAGTGAAAACAAATACGCCAGAGGACAGACAGGCCAGTGTGGGATTGGGAAGGAGAGGTGAACTGACACACACAACTTTGTAATACAAGACTGTTACAGTTTAGTTCTCTCAGTAATGCTATTAAAGCTGCAGTGGCTCAGTAAGGCCATAGTTGTATTACTGGATACAGTTATAGACGGCGATGCCATAATCAATAGAAGAACTAGATAAGCAAAGGCACATCACCTCTGGAGGAATAAAGCAGATACAAAGAACGTTAAAAAAGCCAGACAGCAGACAAGAAAGAACAGGTTCAAGACTGAAGTGAACCCACAGTCACCAATGCAGATGCAAGATCAACTTTCTGGAGAATGAACCCACAGAAAGCATTAGGCCCAGATGGTGGCCCTAGCTGTGAACTAAGATCCTACACAGATCAGCTGGCAATAGTACTTGCAGACATTGCAAACCTCTCCCTGCCTCAGTCTGAGGTCCCCACCAGCTTTAAGATCACTGGTCACCCCAGTACTCAAAAACAAGGTATCATGCCTCTAGACTATCACGCTGTGCCTCCAGCATCCACCATCAGGATGTGCTTTGAGAGACTGGCCATGGCACAGATTAATTCCACCCTCCCAAGCTCAAAACAGGATATAGTGGATGCCAACGCCCGAACTCACTCATCTCTGGTGCATCTGGACAATAAGTACTTCTACGTTGCCCTCCAGCATTTTGTGTGTGCTGATCTGGATTTCCAGCATCTGCAGAATTTCTCATACTTATTTTAGATTATCATTTATGGACTACAGCTCTACTTTCAATACTACAATTCCAACAAATTCAGCACCAAACTCCAAGAACTCTCTTTACAACAGGATCCACTATGCGACCAATTGATATCACTCACGGCAGCAACACCTTGATGATAATGCTCAACACTAGTGTCCCACAAGGTCATGACCTCAGACCCCTTACTCTACTCCCTATACACCCAACCACGTGGCCACCCTCTGCTCCAATTCCATCTACAAAATTTTAGATGACACTATTATAGTGGGCTGCATCTCAAATAATGAGGAATCGGAGTGTAGGAAAGAGATAGAGCCTTGTGACATGGTGTCATGACATAAAGAAAGCTTTTGATACATTGGTCTTCATAAGTCAATGTATTGAGTACAGGAGATAGGATGTTATGTTGAATTTGTACAAGATGTTGGTGTTTACTGGCCGAAGTTCCGGATTTCCTTTGGCGACAGATAGGACTGGTGGTTCCCCATACCACCATTAGGCTTTACCCTGAGTTCAAGCCAAAGAGCCTGGGTTCCTTGCCTACACCCTAACGAAACAAGCCCTTAGCACCGAGGGAGACTGGCGGGACTTGGCCGTGGGCCAACTCCGATACTGGAAGGAGTCAAAGGTGAAGACGGGACATCTGGTAAGACACTCTTTTAATATTGACCGAACCCAAAACGTTGTGTCGCATCTCTGGACAATTTCAGGCCAAGAAGTCGGTCACAGCAACTGCACCCCGCACCCCGGACCGGATCACCGTGAAAGGACAGACTCTCTCATCCCTTCCGCAATACCCCCTCAAGCCCGAGGCAACATTTTATGAGGATGGAAGCTCTTTTGTGGATCCAGCAGGAAAACGATGTTCTGGCTATGCGATAAGTGACGAAAGTGAAGTAATTGAGCAAGTCTCCTTTGCAGCAGCTGTCTCTGCCTAGAAAGCTGAGCTACTTGCTCTGACTCATGCCTGAATCTTAGCAACAGACTAGTCTAACAGTGTACTTAGTTCTGATTTTGAAGAATCCACCACAGAACCAATTCTTTGTCCAAGACCTTTAAAAAAAAGCCAAGTCATAAATGAAGATTACTTTGAAGAGGGAGTCCACAACTACTTAGAACAAAATAAAAAGGGCCTGAATGAGGGCTTCAGTGGAGGAGCCTAAGCTGGAATCCTCTTTGATTAACGTTTCAAATTTTAAAATGAAAAAGCCTGTGGAAAAGAAATCTCAAACAGATTGAAGTGCGGACTTTTACATAGACTCCCGTTATACCCTGACTATAGAACTCTGGGGATTCCTGACTTCCTCTGTTCCCCCCCCCCCCACCCCATTAGTAATGCTATCTTTGTAAACAACTTACTCACCGCTCTACAGCTACCTCGAGTTTTGGCTATTATTAAATATGCAGTCCATACTGGGGAACCTGATGAGATATTTAAGGGTAATGCTCGGGCTGGTGCAGCAGCAAAACAGACAGCCTTGGACCCCACACTTGTAGTCCCCTCGGGAGTCTAACAAGTTCTTATTAGACAAAAACCTAAGGATGGGATGCCAGATATGGGGGAAAATAGGTAACTTGCAGGGGGACGCCCCTGAAGGAGAGGACAAACTACGGTCCCAAATGGGTTGCCACCTTGAACCTCAGACCAATTTATGGGTGACCCCTGCGGGACAGGTTTGTGTTCCCTCTGTGTTCTTATCTTGATAGATTATGTAAATAATTGTACACACTTGGGCAAGGAGGGAATGGTTAATATCTTGGTGGTGGTGGCGCCATGATTTCCAGCAAACAGTTGAAAGGCGAGCCACAGCATGTGAAAAAAAAAACGAATGCTGGAAAGGGAATGCCGTGTGTTTCAACTGCCCCCTTGCCTGGTGGACCCTTTTCTTGTCTGCAACTTGATTTTGTAAAACACCTAGAGTACATTGTTGTAAATATTGCTTGGTAATAGTAGATGTATTTAGCAGATAGAGGTTATACTCACTACTGATAATACTGTTGTAAAAATATTATTAAGAGCAGTGATTCCCCGTTATGGACTTCCGGAAATGATAAGCTCAGACAATGGACCGCACTTTGTAGCCAAAATAAATGAGGAAATCTGCAAGGAATTGGCTATAAAGCACAGTTCCACTGCACCCATGACCCATAGGCAGCTGGTATAGTGGAACGAGCAAATGGAACCTTAAGGAATAAGCTAACTAAACCTATACAAGAAACTGGGCCAACCTGGTTAAAGGTTCTACCCTTGGCTTTATTCCACATGAGGATCACACCCTCAGGTAAAACAGGGTTATCCCCCATCGAGATTATCTATGGAAAGCCCATGCGAACCCCATGGGGGTCAGAACTGGCCCAACCTCCCCTTCCTGAAAGGATGGACATGCATACCTTAGGGAAGTAGATGGGAAAATATCTATGCAAGTGAACTAATGCTTGCATTCAGAGGTACGACAGGCCAATCGACAGGACGACACCCAGCCTAAGGGTGACTACCTTAGCTACCTTACATCGAGCCTGGAGATTTTGTCCTGATTATGAACTGGGATCGTAAGAAGTTGGAACCGAGGTGAAAAGGACCATACCAAGTGCTACTGACAACGCCTACTGCAGTGAAGGTGGAAGGGCAGCTCCAGTGGATACATCGAACGGACTGTAAACACATTACTGGCGGAACTGATAAGGACTGAAAAATGCATTGGTTAATGATGATTTTAATGACCCTAAGGGGACCTGCCCCTGTTTCGGGAGGCCCCAACATTAACACTTTTCTGTCCCTCCTACACTAAGCAAGTAGGACGGGGAGCATGTTGGTTATATTTTGTATCATGAAAGCAATAATCTGTTCTTAAAAGTTATCATGTAATGATAAAAAGGAGGGAATGATAAAGTTAAGGGAATGGGGGATTCTCAGATTCCTGTAAACAGTGGATTAAGTACTGACTATGTCTGTGACTGCAGTGTGTTTGAATAATGTCTCACAGCTACTTCCTTTGAAGCAAGATGATTAAAGTTCGCCCAGATCCACATAAGATGCCTCCAGGCTTTTCCCACCTTTCGATTTTGACAAAAAGCAGTACCTGATGGAAATTAGACAGAACATTCTTTTCTTAACTAAAGCATAAAGTGGACAGATGTTCTTATCTTTGTAATTAAGTTCTGGCTCCAGCAAACCAGGTAGGATATTCTTTTCTTTAATTAAGGTGGCTGGAGTGTCTAAAAAATTGATTGTACTCTTGTATCAATAGTCCATTGACTTGACCTGAATAGTTATCAAACTGATTGTTCTCTGTATCAACAGTCCATTGTCTTGACTGGAATGGTTATCAAACTGATTGTTCTTTTGTATCGGTGTCCTTATAACTTCTGACAATTCTGACATCAGGCAGTGAACTTGTAGAACCGACGGGGAGATGAGAGAGGGTCTCTCCCTGATGTCGGGTCCAAGTTCACTCGCCAGCTGAGCTCGAAGAAATAAACGGGTGAAAAGATAAGTGACAATCTTTTCGTGCTGTCGCTATTTGATCCGGCAAAGTTACGTATACAGCTGAGGCCTAATTTGGAGAACTGTGTGCAGTTTCAGTCACTTACCTACAGGAAAGATGTAAACAAGGTTGAAAGAGTACAAAGAGTTTACAAGGACGTTGCTGGGTCTGGAGGACCTGAGTTATAAGCAAAGATTGACTAGATTAGGACTGCATTCTTTAGCACATAGAAGATTGAGAGGAGATTTGATACAGGTATACAAAATTATGAGGATACTAGATAGGGTAAACATAAGCAGGCATTTTCTACTGAGGTTGGGTGGGACTACAACCAGAGGTCATGGGTTAAAGATGAAAGGTGAGAAGTTAAAGGGAAACATCAGGGGCAACTTAGTCCCTCCGAGCGCCATGAGAGTATGGAACGAGCTGCCAGCGCAATTGATGCCTGCGAGCTTAATTTCAACTCTTAAGGGAAGTCTGGATAGACACATGAATGGTAGGGTTATGGAAGGATATGGTCCTGGTGCAGGTCAACAGGAGCCGGCAACTTAACTGGTTTTGGCATAGACTATGTGCACCAAAGAGTCTGTTACGGTCCTGTACAACTCTGTAACTCTACAATTAATCTTCCCTTCAAGTTGCAGGTAATGTCTTATGGCTGTCCAGATTTTTGATTTATCCATCAATGATGCAGCAACATCTAGGTTCACAAAACTCTGAGAAACAAATTATACGACAACTCCTTCTCTAAATTTGCACTTCACACAAACTTTACTCATTTCCTCTGGCTTAACTGTGTTTGGTTTGATCTCAGATCAAGCATTTTTTCCAATGCAGGCATTGGACTCATACATGGAATATTGACGGCTCACTAAGTCGCAAAGTTCGAAGTAAATTTATTATCAAAGTATGTATCTGTCATCATCTACTATCCTGAGATTCACTTTCATGTGAGCATTCACAATAGAATAAAAAAAATCAATGAAAAACTGCAAAGACCGACAAATAACCAATGTGCAAAAGACAAAGTGCAAATACAAAAAAAACCAAAATATATATATATTTTTATCAATTGTTCCTGAATATAGTGGTGTGCGACCTCAAGCTCCTGTACCTCCTTCCCAAACGCAGCAGCAAGAGAGCATGACTTGGGGATAGTGGAGGCCCCTTATGGTGGATGCTGCTTTATTGTGGCAACACTCCTTACAGATGTGCGCTTTGGTGTGGAGGGCTTTACCCAGTACTTTGTCAGCTTTTCTATTCTAGGGCATTGGTGTTTCCATACCAGGCCATGATACAATCAGTTAGGATATCCTCCACTGTACATCTGCAGAAGTTTGTCAAGGTTTTAGATGACATGTCAAATTTACACAAACTTTTAAAAAAGTACAGCCACTGCTGTACCTTCTTTGTAATGACACTTACGTGCTAGTCCAAGACAGATTCTCTAAAATAACGCCAAGGAATTTAAAGTTACTGAGGTTCCAACATGATCCCCTAATGAGGACTGGTTCAAGGGCCTCAGGTTTCCTCCTGTAGTCAACCTAGAGTCTATATTCAGATCTATGACAATTAATTTTAACAAAACAATTTTGTTTCAATTGCTTCAGGATATTGCTACAAACTTGAGTGTTCTAAATCATGTAAATTGAAGGGCTATTCAAAACTTACGTGAAGAGTTCTGACTTTAGAAAAATGTCCAATTCTACAGGAAACAACAATCCCGTCCAATATTAGACCCTTAGTGCACTCCCTTGGTGTAAAGATTGCTGAATATACGCTTTTTTCCTCGCAAGCTTGGTGGCTAGTTACACATAGCACTGCGCCTAGATCTCCAGTGAGTACTCACAAAGTCCATCTTTGGCTCATCGTACCAGTACAAATCAAGAAACAATCCATCTTCTCTTATGATGGACTTTTGTCCAAATAATAAGGTTTACAGTCTAACAACACACACACAAAATGCTGGAGGAACGCATCAGGTCAGGCAGCATCTATGGAAATGAATAAACAGTCGACGTTTTGACCAACTATCTTCTTCAGGCCTGGAAAGAAAGGGGGAACGATGCCAGAATAAAAAGGTGGGGGGGGGGGGAAGGAGGACTAGCTAGAAGTTGATGGGTGAAGCCAGGTAGATGGGAAAGCTAAAGGACCGGAGAAGGAATCTGATAGGAAAGGAGAGTGGACTATGGGAGATAGGGAAGGAGGAGGGGTACCAGGGTATTCAGGTGAGGAGAAGAGGTATGAGGCTAGAATGGGGAAAAGAATAATAGAGAAAAGGGAGGGATTTTTTTTACTGGAAGGTGAAATTTATGTTCATGCCATCAACTTGGAGGCTACCTAGACAGAATATAAGGTGTTGTTCCTCCACCCTGAGAGTGTTAATTCTTTTTACTCATGCTTAACCATTATTCATAACAAAGTTGAAACAAAAATAAAGTTCCAACGCAGAAAAACTTTGCGTATAAAAATTGACCAATATAAATTTATCATACAGCATTTTTATCTCAGCACCTGTAAGAGTTACAGCCCATAAAATCCACAAAATTTCACTGATTACTTGCAAAGCTGCAGTGACAGCATCTCCAATATCCATAAACTCCAACTGCAAAATGTCAGTGGCAGCAAACATACAAGACTATCACCACCTTTAGTTTTCCTTCCCAAATCACTCATCATTATGATTTTGAAATACTTCAATATCTCTTCAACATCAATGGGTCTCTTGCATTGTTGTACAATAGATAACATTAGAAAAACATGATCATACTGTTTTTATTACATTTCCCAAAATGTCAAATATCTCCAACTTAAAGGTAATGACATGTAAGTGTCTTGTTTAATTTATATTAACAGACCCTCTTTACCCAAAGAGCAAAGTTGAACTTCACCTAAACGCTAAAAAGACGGAATACATGGTGTAGAGAATGATACCATTAAGAAAGTCTTTGACTACAAGTACCTCAGGTCAAGAATGATGAGTTTGGAGAAGGACATAAAGATACGGAAGGCGCTGGCATGGAGGGCTATGAACGACATGAAGGAAATCTGGAAGTCGAATCTGACCAGATGGCTTAAAAAGAGGATTTTCATAGCAATCATAGAGTCCATTCTCATGTACAGATGCAAGACATCGACACTTACTAAGATGATGCGAAAGTCTCTAGATGGTTGCTATACACGAATGCTCTAGATGGCTCTTGATGTGAGTTGGCAACAGCACATGACGAAAGTTGAGCTCTATAACAACCTACCAATGCTCTCCACCTAAAATTGAGGCAAGAAGACTGCAACTAGCGGGGCAGTGTCTACACCACCTCGAGCTACCTGCCAGCTTAGTCATCATATGGGAGCCCAAGCACAGGAGGATGAACCCTGGGCGCCCTCCCAAGACTATGGTCAACACGCTCCTAGAAGACAGCGGCACGGCTAATGTAGATGAACTGAACACACTGATGAGGGAGAGGGAGAAGTGAAGAGTCCGTCATAGTGCCCGGCGCCGGCCCCCGAGGCCTGAGTTGACATAGTAGTAATTTACTCAAAGTTATGGTTTCAAGCTGGAAGTTCTGAGATTCTAACAGATACACCACAGAGAAAGGACCTTCAACCTAATTCAACATGGCAACCAAGATGCCTTACTGAGAACACTTACCTGCATTTCACCCATATCCCTCTAAACTTTTCCCACCCACGAACCTTCTCAAAAGTCTTTTACCCTCCTCTGGCAGTTTGTTCCATGTATGTGAAAACTTTCCCCTCAGACCCTTTTATAAATTTTCATCTCTCATCCAAACCTATGCCTTTTAGTTTTAGGCTACGTCCACACTACGCCAGATAATTTTGAAAACGAAGCCTTTTCTCTTCATTTTGACCCTCCGTCCACATTGATACGGCGTTTTCATCCCCCGAAAACCGAGCTTTTCTAAAACACTCTCCAGAGCGTGTAAATTTGAAAACGATTGTTGCGCATTGTAGTGTGGACAGGGTAAATGGAGATGTTTAAAAACACTGTCATGACAACACCACAACAACAATGCTTCTTGGTACTGCGCAAGCACTGCCGGACGGCTGTTATAACGCGCAGTCGGTGTGAACGGTGTGAGAGTTAAATTGTAAAGTGAGCTTTTTTGACTAGATCCCCTAAATTGATTTGATTGAGTCTATCTTTAAAAATATTAATGTCAGAAATACTGCGCAGGTCTGTCGGTAGAAGATTCCACTCTCTTGTTGATCTTGGGTAGAGGACGGCTTCATGCGTGTGTTGTTTACTTTATTGTCTACGTTAATAGCTTGTTTGGAGTTAAACTTCTCCACTGCTTTGCTGACTTTGTAGTCGTTTGTAACTCACAGAAACAGCTCGACTTCATTGTCTGTCTAAACGAAGAAGTCCGGTCTGCTTCTCCCAGCAGAGGTTTTCTTTGTATTCCTCGAAGACATTGTTGAAAACTTTTTTTTTGCTGTTGTTGTTGGTACTCTAGTTTTTGACCAATGGAAATAGCACAATGCCGCCGCAGAAACGTAAATATTATACCGTTCCCTCCTCACTTGTTTTCTGTAGATGTGTTTGCGCATGCCCAGTAGGAGTAGATTTGCCCAAATATCCGTTTTAACATGGACAGAGATATTTTGAAAAATGCCTAATGTGGACACCTGTCATTTTTACTCGAAACTGGTGTTTTCAAAATTATCCAGTCTAAAGTAGAGACTGCAACAATCCAATCTTACCCATGCAACAATATCGGCTGGAAGAAAGTGTGTCAAGCACACATCCGTGAAAGGAAAGAAATTGTTAACATTTTGGGTCAAAACCCCCACATCTTTTCTATACTCCTCACGATTTTACAAACTTCTCATCAGATTACCTTGCCTTTCTAAATGTCTCTCAAAACCCTCTCCAGTAACTTTCCCACCACTGATGTAAGCGTTTCTTTCCAGAAGGCACAACATGAACTACACTCCAGTCTTCCAGCACCTCACCCATGTATAAAAATGATATTAAAAAAACCTTTGTCAGAATCCCATTTCTTCCCTAGATTCACACAATATCCAACAATACACAGTCAAGCCTTGATGATTTAAGCACCTTTTTTGCATTTTAAAGACCATGAACACCACTGTTTTCATACTATCACTGTTTTGCCTGAATTCCATTACTCTCACGACCTACTCTACAGTAAATACCTACAAGATACCTGGCATTCTTCAAAATTCCAGGCCCGTATTCATGTGGGGAGGGGGGGAGGGGTGTGTCTCATTGAAAACTACCTAATCTTGAAAGGACTAGACAAGGTGGATGAGAAGAGCATGTTTCCTATGGTAGGGACCAGAACCAGAAGGCACGGCCTCAAAATTAAAGGGTGGCCTTTTGGAACAGAGGTGAGGAGGAAGATTTTTTAGCCACAGACTGCGGTGGAGACAAAGTCTGTGGATACATTTAAGGCTGAAGTTGATAGTTTCCTGATTGGTCAGGGCATCAAAGAATATGGCAAAATGGCAGGTGTCGGGGTTGAGTGGGATCTGGGATCAGCCATGATGGAAAGGTGGAGCAGATTCAATGGGCTGAATGGCCTAATTCTACTATGTCTTCTGGATAGATTCATTTAAGAATTCACATCTCCAGTGGCTCAACATAGATGACCTTAAGATGATCAATTCTCTCCCCCAAATTACCATTTATCTCCTGATATAGAATCTCTTGCAATGCTCATTGATCTTACCTGTCAAGGATATCTCCTCTTTTTGCCCTCCTGATTTTCTTGATAAGTTTACCTGACATGTCCTTTTTCTTGGCTATACCTCCTCAGCAGTCTGACCATCCTTGACCTTCACTCTAACAGGAATGTTCTGACCCTGAACTCTCCCAATGACACTTCCAAAAGCTTCCCATTTGCCAGAGTTGCACTGTAGAACAGCTCTTCCAGGTGCAGAACCAAGACTTCATTCAGCCTCTCAGTGTAAAGGATTCCTTGCCATGATCAAAAGAAAGCAGGAATGTTCACCCTTCCTTAATTTTGATGTATGCATTGTGGCAGACCGCACTCGTGGGACTCAAACCGCCATCGGGAGCCGTGGGCAGACACGCGGTAGCGCATTTGGAACTACCTGCCCGGGGCAGACCTTCCGGGGACAGTCTGATGTCACATCCGCCCCGTGGGTCGCAGGGGCCCATAGGAGGGGAGATTTAAGCACACGATTTTGAATCAGTAAAGGCGTTCTGAGCTCAGCTCTCTCTGCCTCCGTGCGTTTCTTTAGTAGTGCGACTACAGCATATAGATCTCCACAGCCAGTCTGATTTTAAATGCATTTACATAGTCTATACTGATTTTCTGAGTGAACCTGCTGCAATTTGAATTGCTTGACCAGATCCATTGCACTTCCTACTGTTCTGGCGATCACTAAATGTACAAGTTCTGACAAATTACAACAGGCCCAGATCCAAGGACACAGGATAAAGGGAAATGTGACGTGTTTAATCATAAATCAAACACAATTTTACTGAGAGGTTAAAAAGTAATTCAGGATAAAATTGCCTGCCACTTTGTACGTGTAACCTGATTTTACACAAAGATGTTCCACGTACCTGATGCAGCATGTCACTGCCATGAAGCACTTAATACCCAGAAGTCATAAAATAATCCCAATAAATCCAGGTTCTTTCTGTCTACATGTTAAAGGGGGGAAAATGCAGTCATGTTTAACTTCAACTACATATTCAGAATCCCAAAATAGAACTTAAAGCCATCACTTCCTGAATCAGGCAGCCTCTTAAGACCAAAACTTCATCCCTCCTCAAAACAACATTACACAACTTGAAGTTACTCAAATCTTCATTCAAATTGCTGGTCAATTATGAAGTCAACTGGCTCTAACATTTGGTGCTTTCATATGTACTGGCTCAAAGACACCAGCCTCACCCTGCTCAAACCTCACCCTGCCAGTGAATAATTTAGTCAAAAAATTTAACAACAACTTGGTCTTATTTTGTGGATCAACTACAGCATCAAACGCTGGGAAATAAACAACTGCATGCAGGATGCCTTCTCTCATGACACAACTCAATTCTTAAACAAAAATGCTACTGAAACTAAAACTGTAAGCAATGTATATTTCCAGTAAGCAACAAAACCAAAGCAGCTGAAAATCTGCCTAGCATTTTATTTGATTTTTGTTACATACAAAATGCTGGAGGAACTCAGCAGGTCAAGCAGCATCTCTGGAAAGGAATGAACAGTCAACATTTGGGGCCCAGACCCTCAATCATGACTGGAAAGGAAGGGAGAGAAAGCCAGAATAGAAAGGGGAAGGAGTACAAACTGGATGATAGGTGAAGCCAGATGGGCGTTGGGGAAGGGGGGAATTAAGTGAGAAGCTGTGAGGTGATAGGTGGAAAAGATAAGGGGCCAAAGAAGAAATCTAATAGAAAAGGAATTCAAAGTAAATATCACCATATACTACCTGGAGATTCATGTTCTTGTGTGCATTCACAGTAAATACAAAGAAACCAATAGACTCAATGAAACAGAGACAAGCCAACAACCAATGGGCAAAAGACAACAAACTGTGTGGATACAAAAAGAGGAAAAAATAGTAAGTTAACAAGTATTGAGAACACAAGTTAGAGTCCATAAAAGTGAGCCATAGGCTGTGAAATCAGTTCAGTGAGGCTCCTGCACCTGCTTCCTTATGGCAGCAGAGAGAAGGGAACATGGCCTGGATGGTGAAAATCCTCGAGGACAGATGCTTTCCTGAGACTGCGCTTCTTATAAATGTGCTCAATAGTGGCGAGGGCTTTACCCACGATGAACTGGGCTGTCTCCACTACTTTTAATAGGTTTTTCCATTCAATGCCATTGGTATTCCCACACCAGACCATGATGTAACCAGTATAATCTCCAAAGAACATCTAAAGCAGCTTGTCAAAATTTTAGATGACATGCTGAATCTGCGCAAACTAAGTAGAGATGCCACCGCATCTTCTTTGTAATGGCATTTACGCGTTGGACCCACGACCGACCCTTTGAAATGATAACACTGAGGAATTTAAAGCAGCTGACCTTCTCCCCCTCTGAGGACCAGCTCACGGACCTCAGCATTCCTCCTCCTGAAGTCAATAATCAGCTCCTGGGTCTTGCTGACATTGTGTAAGTGGTGGTTCTTGTGGCACCATTCAGACAGATTTTCAATCTCCCTCCTACTTGCTGATTCATTACTACCCTTGATTCAGCCCACAACAGTGGTGTGTCAGCAAACAGAAATGAGTGCATAGGAGAAAGGAAAGGGGGAGGAGGGTTACCAGAGGAAGGTGTGGAGAAGAGGGAGCCAGAGCAGGCAATGGAAGAGGGAAAGGGGAGGGGGGCAAAAAAATGACCAGAAGTTAGAAAAGAACCAATGTTCATGTCATCAGGTTGGAGGCTTCACAGACAAAATACGAAGTGTTATTTTTACAACCTGAGAGTCCTGCCTTTGACCACAAGGGCAAAAAAGGCCTGGATGTAACATAGCAAGGCTGCTCCTCATCAGCAAAGGCACTGAATCACACAGTGGAGCTGGGGCTCACACAAAACATCCACAACTAAAAAGGAAAATTCACTGACACCCACTTTCAAAATTGTAAATGCAATCTACTTGCAAAGTAAACAGCTTAAGCCTATGATATACAGGAAAGCAGGAATATCAAAAGCCAAGTTTAAATCACAATCTCTGAAGTGTTCTCTGCTGTGACTGTCAACAAATTATTTCAAACCTTAGCTCTGAATGGTAGAAAGTCTTAATTGTTGTAATGGGGATCAATATGCAAATTATTGACCGTGAGAAATGATGAAGTAAGAGAGTAATTATTATCCCACCCGTCCCAAATCTAAAAAGGTTAAGAAACCACCTTTTTAGAATAGTAAAACATACATTGTAATTAACATTTTAATCAACAGGAATAGACTTTAAAGCTAACTATGAACAAGTCTTTTAAAGTCATGTGAGAGTCCACTTAAATCCAAAATGAACACAGATCAACTGTACCGGATATGAAATTGCTGTCAAATACTCTGTCATAAGCAAAGAATTGCAAAAACAGCTTACTTCCTATATTAAATGTGGAATCTAATGTCTTGATCTTCCAATTAAATAGTTTATCATTTCAAGATTTTACTTTGTCATCTATTCATAAATAAAATAACAGCATAAAATAAAGACTTTATGAAGTTCAAAGTCAGTTCAAAAATCAAAAGACACATGAATCAGAGCAGCTGGGCTTTGCAGCTGAAAACACAGTAAATGAAGGGTTAAAATGCCAATTCAATCTCTACTTTAGTAAGCATTAGGAATCTTTCAGACAAGACTGAACAAAGGACCCAGTGCCTCTTTAGTGGATGCAATACATTCCATGCCACTTTTCCGGGTGGGACAGGTGTCTTCACAATTCTCTTACCTGCAAAGATATTTATTTTGGGGGGGGAGGGGGGAAGAGGGGGAGAAGAGAATCTTAAATGCAAAATGCCAACCACATTATATCACTGAGTAAAAAGCTCTGAGAGGTTCCACCCTAAGTTATAAATAGCACGAAAGGTGCAAGTCTGCTCAGGCTTTATTCAGCAAGAATAAAAAGAATGTGTCTTAACTTTAGAAAAAAACAAGTTCAGGTTTCTGTTCCAAAGCTTCAAATTCATCTCTTCAAAAGTGTGCTCGCAGCTCTATGAAGAATTGATAGCCAAAAAAAAACACAGAGCGTAACAAGGTCAGCAGAAACAGGGGGCACAAGCAACTCCAATGCAGAGATTTAGCAACCGGTATGATGGAGAATCTCTAAACTTATTGGGATAGTTTGTTGTGGTTCATGTTACATGTGCTTCTGGTTACACTTTTTTTAAGAATTGTTATATTGCACAATTTTGAGTGAGGCGCTTCAGTGCAGACTGGCTCTGCAGCCTGCAGACAAGGGACAAACCCAGAGCTAAATCGAACTGAACCAAACTGAGCATTCCGTTTCCAGAACTCTACAGTTTGATGTTTAAGATTCTGCGTCATCCGCTTGTCGTTTTTTTTAAACCAATTGCGTATCTTCTTTGCCTGTTGGGTTTCGATGTTTTCTTTGAATGGGTTTTTGATTCATGGCTGTCTGCAGGAAGACAAATCTCAAGGTTGTAAACTGCATACATACTTTGACAATAAATGCACTCTGAATCTTTGAAGATTGAAGTTTAGACAGCTAATAAACACAAGGAAAAATAGGGGAGATCTGCAAGTAAGACATTTGGTTTAAAAGAATGGACACACAAGAGATTAAAAAAAAATCCGCTAAAGGAGTTAGTATCTGTGGAGGCAGAGGGTTGATCAAAATTTCTAAGAGGACTCGAATTTATTCCACGGATCACCAAAGATTAGTGCAAGTAACATACAACAAGAAAATAAACCAAATAGATTTGACATTGCAGAGTAAACAGACTATAAAGCTACAGGATAAAAGAAAGAGAAATACTGGTGTACTTTATGAAAGAAACAGAAATACACCACGAGTCAAACACACCAGCTTTGCTATTGAGATTATGGCTCATATTTTACCTCAGTTCCACTAAATTGCCCTAAACCCTTGTCCCTTGATATCCAAAAGTTCTATGGATCTCTATTCTATGAAGATGGCACCATTAAGTGGCAACAGTTTGCATGCAGCTCTGATGGGAAACATCAAATACTCCCATTTAGGACCACTACATCTGAAATCCAGTCACAGCCATGGAAACTTCAGTAAACAGCATCCTGTAAAGACGTTTTTTTTAAAAAAATCTATCGATACTCAAAAATCGATGAACCTCGGACAGCAGACGGGTCACGAGTGAAATTTCCCTTGAAGAAAATGGAAGCAGGGACACTGTGCTGGTTTACAGAAACGACTGAAATGCAGAGGTCCTAAATTTCCACTCCCGACCATCCTGCTGGCGAATGAACAGCCTCTGGTAAATAAAACTGAAGACCTCAGAGCAAGATTGCTGTACCAGAGGGACATCAGGTTCTGCTGCGCACTTTGCATCATAGAAATGTGGCTACCCCCCCCCCACCATTTTGAACACAGCACTGCTGCTCGATGGCTTCACTATTCTCCTCAAAGACAGGATTGCGCAGTTTCTTAAAGGCAGAGCAGATAGAGTAAATTTTACCATTAAATCATCATGATGCACAAATGTGGCAGTTGTCTCAGTTCTGCACACCCAACCTGGAACATCCAATGGTTATATGTCATCCATTTTATCTGCAGAGGGAGTTTTCCACCATTATCTTAGAGCGGTGTATTTTCCACCTATGTCAATGTCAGGCACGCACTGGAGGAGCTGAGCAACAAAATCAGGAGACATGGAACTGCATGCACTGATGCTTTCCCTATCATTGCTGGAGATTTCAACCAGGCCAGCCTGAGGAAGTCCCTGAACAACTACCACCAACATATCACCTGTAAGTCCGATCATCTGGCTGTACTTCTACTCCCAGCGTATCTGCAGTCTTCGTAAAGATCAAGAAGGTACAGTCAAGGGAGGCGAAACAGCACTGCTTTGATTCAGTGGACTGGACAATATTCAGCAATTCATCTTCGAGTCTGAATGAAGATTCCACAGTTGTCACTGGCCTTCAAGACCTGCCTGGATAAGTGTGCGTGCCTTTGAGAACATTCCGGATACACCAAAACCAAAAGCTGTGGATGAACCAGCATGTTCGTAATGAGCTGAGGGCTAGATCTGTGGCATTCAAGACTGGTGATCCAGAACTAAACAAGAAGTCCAGTACAATCTACAGAAGGCTATTTTCAGGGCTAAAAAACAATTCCAATTGAGGTTAGATTAGATTAGATTTAGAGGCAGAATCGGATCCACGTCAGCTCTGGAAGGTTTTGCAGGCCATTACTTCTTACAAAGTAAAATCTAACATGAATGGCTTCAATCCCAGATGAGCTCAATTCCTTTTATGTACACTTTGAAAGTGAGAATAAAACTACACCTGTGCAAATCCCCACAGCATCCGGTGACCCCATGATCTCTGTCTCAGAAGCCAACATCAGAACATGCTTCAAAAGGGGAACCTTTAGAAGGCATCAGGCCCTGATGGTGTACCTGGTAGGACTCTGAAAACCTGTGCAAACCATCTGTCCGGAGTATTCAAGGACATCTTAAATCTCTCGCTGCTGCAGTCGGGGGTTCCTACTGCTTCAAAGGAACAATCATGCCGGTGCTCGAGAAGAGCAGTGTCAGCTGCCTCAACAACTATCACCCTGTGACACTCACGTATACTGTGATTAAGAGCTTTGTGAGGTTGGTCATGCCCATGGCTAGAATCAACTCCTGCGTAAGCAAGGACCTGGATTCACTGCAAATTGCCTATCGTCACAATACTGTGGATGCAATCTCAATGGCTCTCCACTCAGCCTTGGATCACCGGGACAATAGTAACACATCCTTCAGGCCACTATACATTGACTGCAGCTAAGTCTTCAAAACTCATACCTTCAGTATTAAATAACAAGCTCCAAAACCTGGGCCTCTGCAACTGGATCCTTGATTTCTTCATAGGGAAATCAAAAAATAACATTTCCTCCCTGACACAGCTCAAGGATGTGTGCTTAGCCACTGCTTTACCTTCTCTACGCCCATGACCGTGGCTAGACACAGCTCAAATGCCATTTATAAATATGCTGACAGAATTTCAGATGGTGACAAGGGGGCACCCAGGAGCAGGATAAATAAGCTTGTCGAGTGGTGACGCAGCAACAACCTTGCACTCAACATCAATAAGACCAAGGAACTGATTGTTGGCTTCAGAAAGGGGAAGTTGAAGAACACTCAGTCCTCATCGAGGGATCAGAAGTGGAAAGGGTGAACAGTTTCAAGTTCCTGTGGTGTCAATATCTCCAAGGATCTATCCTGGGCCCAACACACTGATGCAATTACAAAGAAGGCATAATAGCGGCTATATTTCATTAGGAGCTTGAGAACTGGTACAAAGACACACAGATTTCTACAGATATACCGTGGCAAGCATTCTAACTGGTCACTTCACCACCTGATCTGCTGGGGCCACTGCATAGGAGCAGAACATAGAACATAAGAAATAGGAGCAGGAGTAGGCAATCCAGCTCATTGAACCTGCCCCGCCATTCAATAAGATCATGGCTGATCTATCCAAAAACTCAGCTCCATCTACCTGCCTTTTCCCCCATAACCCTTAATTCCCCTACAATGTAAAAATCTATCTAACTGTATCTTAAATATATTTAGTGAAGAAGCCTCAACTACTTCCCTAGGCAGAGAATTCCACAGATTCACCACTCTCTGGGAAAAATAGTTTCTCCTCATCTCCATCCTAAATCTTCTCCCCTGAATCTTGAGGCAATGTCCCCTAGTTCTGGTCGCACCTACCAATGGAAACAACTTTCCTACTTCTACTTTATCTATCCCTTTCAAAATTTTGTATGTTTCTATAAGATCCCCTCTCATTCTTCTGAATACCAGAGAGTATAGAAACATAGAAAATAGGTGCAGGAGTAGGCCATTCAGCCCTTCAAGCCTGCATCGCCATTTATTATGATCATGGCTGATCATCCAACTCAGAACCCTGCACCAGCCTTCCCTCCATACCCCCTGATCCCCATAGCCACAAGGGCCATATCTAACTCCCTCTTAAATATAGCCAATGAACTGGCCTCAACTGTTTCCTGTGGCAGAGAATTCCACAGATTCACCACTCCCTGTGTGAAGAAGTTTTTCCTAAACTCGGTCCTAAAGGGCTTGCCCTTTATCCTCAAACTGTGACCCCTCGTTCTGGACTTCCCCAACATCGGGAACAATCTTCCTGCATCTAGCCTGTCCAATCCCTTTAGGATTTTATACGTTTCAATCAGATCCCCCCTCAATCTTCTAAATTCCAACGAGTACAAGCCCAGTTCATCCAGTCTTTCTTCATATGAAAGTCCTGCCATCCCAGGAATCAATCTGGTGAACCTTCTTTGTACTCCCTCTATGGCAAGGATGTCTTTCCTCAGATTAGGGGACCAAAACTGCACACAATACTCCAGGTGTGGTCTCACCAAGGCCTTGTACAACTGCAGTAGTACCTCCCTGCTCCTGTACTCGAATCCTCTCGCTATAAATGCCAGCATACCATTCGCCTTTTTCACCGCCTCCTGTACCTGCATGCCCACTTTCAATGACTGGTGTATAATGACACCCAGGTCTCGTTGCACCTCCCCTTTTCCTAATCGGCCACCATTCAGATAATAATCTGTTTTCCTATTTTTGCCACCAAAGTGGATAACTTCACATTTATCCACATTAAATTGCATCTGCCATGAATTTGCCCATTCACCCAACCTATCCAAGTCACCCTGCATCCTCTTAGCATCCTCCTCACAGCTAACACTGACCCCCAGCTTCGTGTCATCCGCAAACTTGGAGATGCTGCATTTAATTCCCTCATCCAAGTCATTAATATATATTATAAACAACTGGGGTCCCAGCACTGAGCCTTGCGGTACCCCACTAGTCACTGTCTGCCATTCTGAAAAGGTCCCCTTTATTCCCACTCTTTGCTTCCTGTCTGCTAACCAATTCTCTATCCACATCAATACCTTACCCCCAATACCGGGTGCTTTAAGTTTGCACACTAATCTCCTGTGTGGGACCTTGTCAAAAGCTTTTTGAAGATCCAAATATACCACATCCACTGGTCCTCCCCTATCCACTCTACTAGTTACATCCTCAAAAAATTCTATGAGATTCGTCAGACATGATTTTCCTTTCACAAATCCATGCTGACTTTGTCCGATGATTTCACCGCTTTCCAAATGTGCTGTTATCACATCCTTGATAACTGACTCCAGCAGTTTCCCCACCACCGACGTTAGGCTAACCGGTCTATAATTCCCCGGTTTCTCTCTCCCTCCTTTTTTAAAAAGTGGGGTTACATTAGCCACCCTCCAATCCTCAGGAACTAGTCCAGAATCTAACGAGTTTTGAAAAATTATCACTAATGCATCCACTATTTCTTGGGCTACTTCCTTAAGCACTCTGGGATGCAGACCATCTAGCCCTGAGGATTTATCTGCCTTTAATCCCTTCAATTTACCTAACACCACTTCCCTACTAACATGTATTACGCTCAGTTCCTCCACCTCACTGGACCCTCTGTCCCCTACTATTTCTGCAAGATTATTTATGTCCTCCTTAGTGAAGACAGAACCAAAGTAATTATTCAATTGGTCTGACATGTCCTTGCTCCCCATAATCAATTCACCTGTTTCTGTCTGTAGGGAACCTACATTTGTCTTTACCAGTCTTTTCCTTTTTACATATCTATAAAAGCTTTTACAGTCAGTTTTTATGTTCCCTGCCAGTTTTCTCTCATAATCTTTTTTCCCCTTCCTAATTATGCCCTTTGTCCTCCTCTGCTGAACTCTGAATTTCTCCCAGTCCTCAGGTGAGCCACTTTTTCTGGCTAATTTGTATGCTTCTTCTTTGGAATTGATACTATCCCTAATTTCTCTTGTCAGCCACGGGTGCACTACCTTCCTTGATTTATTCTTTTGCCAAACTGGGATGAACAATTGTTGTAGTTCATCCATGCAATCTTTAAATGCTTGCCATTGCATATCCACCGTCAACCCCTTAAGTGTCATTTGCCAGTCTATCTCAGCTAATTCACGTCTCATACCTTCAAAGTTACCCCTCTTTAAGTTCAGAACCTTTGTTTCTGAATTAACTATGTCATTCTCCATCTTAACGAAGAATTCTACCATATTATGGTCACTCTTACCCAAGGGGCCTCTCACGACAAGATTGCTAATTAACCCTTCCTCATTGCTCAAAACCCAGTCTAGAATAGCCTGCTCTGTAGTTGGTTCCTCGACATGTTGGTTCAAAAAACCATCCTGCCTACATTCCAAGAAATCCTCTTCCTCAGCACCTTTACCAATTTGGTTCACCCAATCTACATGTAGATTGAAGTCACCCATTATAACTGCTGTTCCTTTATTGCACACATTTCTAATTTCCTGTTTAATACCATCTCCGACCTCACTACTACTGTTAGGTGGCCTGTACACAACTCCCACCAGCATTTTCTGCCCCTTAGTGTTATACAGCTCTACCCATATCGATTCCACATCTTCCCGGCTTATGTCCTTCCTTTCTATTGCGTTAATCTCCTCTTTAACCAGCAATGCCACCCCACCTCCTTTTCTTTCATGTCTATCCCTCCTGAGTAGTCCCAGGCAACTCAAGCTCTCCTCATAGGTTAACCCCTTCATCTCTGGAATCAACCTGGTGAACCTCCTCTGCACTGCCTCCAAAGCCAGTACATCCTTCCTCAAGTATGGAGACCAGAACTGCACACAGTACTCCAGGTGTGGCCTCACCTGTACCCTGTATAGTTGCAGCATAACCTCCCCACTATTGAATTCAATCCCTCTAGCAATGAAGGCCAACATTGCATTTGCCTTCTGAATAACCTGTTGTACCTGCAAGCCAACTTTTTGCAATTCATGAACAAGCACTCTCAAGTCCCTCTGCACAACAGCATGCTGCAATCTTTCACCGTTTAAATAATAATCCGCTCTTCTATTATTCCTTCCAAAGTGAATGATCTCGCATTTACCAACGTTGTATTACATCTGCCAGACCTTGGCCCACTCACTTAACCTATCCATATCCCTCTGCAGACTTTCCACATCCACTGTACAATTTGTTCTACCACTCAGTTTATTGTCAGCTACGCTACACTCAGTCCCCTCTTCCAAATCATCAATGTAAATGGTAAACAGCTGTGGCCCAGCACCAACCCCCGTGGCACCCCACTCACAACCAACTGCCAACCAGAGAAACACCCATTTATACCAACTTTGTCTTCTATTGGTTAACCAATCCACTATTCATGCCAATACACTTCCTCCGACTCCATGCATCCATATCTTATTTAAGTCTCGTGTGCAGCACCTTATCGAACGCCTTCTGGAAATCCAAGTATACCACATCCACCTGTTCCCCTCTATCCACTGCGCTCATTATGTCCTCAAAGAACTCCAGTATGTTTGTCAAACAGGACCTGCCCTTTCTGAATCCATGCTGCATCTGTCTAATGGAACCACTCCTTTCTAAATGTTTTGCTATTTCTTCCTTAATGACAGCTTCAAGCATTTTCCTAACTACAGATGTTAAGCTAACCGGCCTATAGTTGCCCACCTTTTGCCTACATCCTTTTTTAAAAAGTGGCGTGACATTTGCCATCTTCCAATCTGCCGGGACATGCCCAGAGTCTGGAGAATTTTGTTAAGTGATTACCAACGCGTCTACTATAACTTCCGCCAATTCCCTCAGCACCCTGGGATGCATCCCATCAGGACCAGGGGACTTATCTACCATCAGGCCCTCTAGTTTGCTCATCACTATCTCTTTAGTGACAGTGATTTTATCCAGGTTCTCACCTCCCATTTCACCCATAACGTCATTCTTTGGCATATTAGACGTGTCCTCCACCATGAAGACCGACACAAAATAGTCGTTCAATGCCTCAGCCATTTCCTTATTACCCAATATTAATTTCCCCTTCTCGTCTTCCAAGGGACCTACGTTGACTTTACTCACCCTCTTCCGCTTTATAAAAACTTTTGCTATCTGTTTTTATATTTTGTGCTAATTTACTTTCATACTCTATCTTCCTTTATTTCTTGTTTAGTTGTTCTCTGTTGCTTTTTAAAGTTTTCCCAATCCTCCAGTCTCCCACTACTCTGCAACTTAGTATCAAATTAAAAACTCATATACAATCTTTTATTTCCTTAGTTATCCAAGGCTGGCTCTCCCCACACTTACTGTCCTTACTTTTGAGGGAAATATACTTCTGTTGAGCACTGAAAAAGCTGGGGAAAGTTGTAAATTCAACCAACTGCATCATGGGCACTCACCTCCCCAGCATCCAGGACACCTTCAAAAGGTGATGCCTCAAAAAGGCATCATCCATCATTAAGGAGACCTCCCCGCAACCCCCGCACCTCCCCATCACCCAGGACATGCCCTCTTCTCGTTGCTATCTCTGTATGAGAGCTTGAAGCCACACACTCAATGTTTCAGAACAGCTTCTTCCCCTCTGCCACCAGATTTCCAGATGGACAATGACCTCATGAACACTACCTCAGTATTTGTGCACTACCCATTTAATTTTCTTTTTATATATACACGTATCATAATTTATAGTTTTTAGTATTATGTGTTGCACGTTACTGCTGCCACAGAACTAATTTCACGATATGTGCCAATGATATCAAACCGGATTCTGCCTTACAAAGACCGCGAGACTAAATCTCCACAACCCCCTCAGACAGAGGATGATGAAGTTTCACTATCTTCCAGATGAAGTAATTTCATTTCACCACCTTACCTACCCTTCTGATGATTTTGAGCATACTCCTGGCTCTGGGCACTCCTGCCAGGGAATACATGAGCCCTGCATCTATCCTGCCAATTGTGTCTGCTTTGTTGAGGTTACCCCTCATTCCTCTAAACTTGAAGATAGGCCCAGTCTGCTAACCTCTTCAAAAACACAAACGCCAAACAGAACCCATTCAAGGAATCAGTCTGGTGAATCAAATCTTTTTAAGTATATCCATCCTGGGTAAGAGAAACCAGACTTGTACACAATATTCCAGGTGCAGTCTCACCAGGGCCCCATATAACCGCAGACAAAGCAAATGCAGCACACAATTGTGCACGACATGAGACAACCAAAACTTGCCTAACTGAAGCTTTGAAGTCTGAATAAGGAAAGAAATACATAATATGCAGCAAGTCAAAAGGGAACAACAAAGCGGGCAGCGGCAGGAAAAACAACATAAAGACAAGTTTGAACACTTCTTGAATACAATATGCTACATGATGGTGGAAGAAAGAAACAGATTTACATATCAGAATAAGATCAACCAAGAAGAAAATTCAAAGCAAAGAAGGTCGGAAGCAATTTAATTTCTATTGTTGAATAAAAAAGTTTAAACACTTTAGAGTCTATTTGAACTGTCAAGAAAATGTAAACCTTAGTGAAATGTTTTGGTCCATTGATTCAAAGGTAGATAGTTCCTAGATGCATTTCAACAAAATTCACCACAGACTTTAGTCACTGAATACAAAAGGATTACTAATTAAGAGAGCAAAGTAGATATCTAAGAACAAACATGCATCAAGAATGATAGTATTAATTATGTATGAAGCAGAGTTAGATCACAATAACTGGAAAGATTAGTAAAGAATGAGGTTTATAAACAAGTTTTAAATTGCAAATGAAGATCAAAGCAACTGAAATCTCATTAGACTAACGTTTAAATGTGATTTCATGGGTGAGAAAGTTACAAAATCTGTCAGCTAAATCTCAGAAGTGAAGTGATAAATAGCCAAAATAACTCAGCTTTTATATCATCAAGAAATGAATCGTCTTGGACTCTGAGAACTATTGATCTTTTATATCCAATGGACTGCAGGACCTTGAGTTAATGTCTCATCTGAAGTACACGTACTGTACTGCAGCACTCACTGGTCTACGATGAAGAATCCATCAACTATTATTATACACAAACCTCTGGAGCAAAGCTTGAAGCATAATGAATCAGAAGCTTATGTGGTGTTATATCTGGTAGTACAAATCAAAGAACCACACCAGAAGAATTCAGAGAAAACACAAGTCTTGGTAATCCTCAAGAACAAATTTTCTCTATGTATATCAAAGCCAATAACAAATACAGAGCCTTCAGCAGAGAGGTTGACACCCTGACACAATGGTGCCAGGATAACAACCTCTCCCTCAATGTCCAAAAAAAAATTTCGGATCTCCCCCTCCCCCTTTCAAACCTCTATCTCTTCTTTCAGTTAGTCCTGATGAAGGGTCTCGGCCCGAAACATCGACTATACCTCTTCCAATAGATGCTGCCAAACCTGCTGCGTTCCACTAGCATTTTGTGTGTGCTGCTTGAACCTCCAGCATCTGCAGATTTCCTCGTATTTGCGTTTTTAACAAAACAACTGATTTTGGATTACAGGAAGAACGGTGACAGGCTCGGCCCGATCAACGCCAAAGGGTCTGCAGTTGAGAGGGTAAGTGGTTTTTGGTTCCTCGGTATACACATCACTGATGATCTCACCTGGACTGTCCACACCGGCTTTATGGCAAAAAAAACACAACAGTGTCTCTTCTACCTCAGAAGACTGAAGAAGTTTGGCATGGGCCCCCAAATCCTCAAGACCTTCAACAGGGGCACCAGTGAAAGCAGACTGACAGGCTGCATCACCGCCTGGTACATGAACCACACCAACAACCTCCATCGCTGGGCACTGCAGAGAGTGGTACAAATAACCCAGTACATTTGTGGATGTGAACTTCCGTCCATTGAGGACTTTTTTTGCAGCAGGTGCAGAAAGAAGACCTGGTAGATCATTGGGGACACCAGTCACCCCAACCAGTAACTGTTTCAGCTGCTTCTATCTGGCAAATGCTACTGTAGCATTAAAGCCAGGACCAGCAGGCTACGGGACAGCTTCCTTCTACAAGCTATTAGACTTTTAAATTCACATCTCTGTACATTGCAATGGAGTCATAGCAAAGATTTTTTACTCCTTCACATTGTGGAATAGATGTGAGATTTAAATAAATGCTATTCTGTTCTACAATGCACTGACTTATTGGCCCCTCCATTAAAAAAGGAAGATATAAGATACAAAACGTGTATAAGATGATGAGGGGCATTGATCATGTGGATAGTCAGAGGATTTTTCCCAGGGCTGAAATGGCTAACACGAGAGGACACAGTTTTAAGGTGCTTGGAAGTAGGTACACAGGAGATGTCAGTTGTAAATTGTTGTTGTTTTTTTAAGGCAGAGTGGTGAGTGTGTGGAATGGGCTGCCAGCAACAGTGGTGGAGGCGGATACAACAGAGTCCTTTAGGAGACTCTTGGATAGGTAGAAGGAGCTTAGAGAAATAGAGGGCTATGAGTAACCCGAGGTAATTTCTAAAGCAGGTACATGTTCGGCACAGCATTGTGGGCCGAAGGGCTTGTATTGCGCTGTAGGTTTTCTGCATTTCTATAAATGGTGCCACCTCTAGCTACTTTGCTCCCATGTCAAAAATGATGGAACAAGGGACACAATCAGACCAGCCTTAACTGAAGGCAACACACATAAAAATTGCTGGTGAATGCAGCAGGCCAGGCAGCATCTCTAGGAAGAGGTACAGTTGACGTTTCGGGCTGAGACCCTTCGTCAGGACTAACTGAAAGAAGAGCTAGTAAGAGATTTGAAAGTGGGAGGGGGAGGGGGAGATCCGAAATGATAGGAGAAGACAGGAGGGGGAGGGATGGAGCCAAGAGCTGGACAGGTGATAGTCAAAAGGGATATGAGAGGATCATGGGACGGGAGGCCTAGGGAGAAAGAAGGGGGGGGGAGCCCAGAGGATGGGCAAGGAGTATAGTGAGTGGGACAGAGGGAGAAAAAGGAGAGAGGGGAGAAAATAAATAAATAACAGATGGGGTACGTATGGGAGGAGGGGCATTAACGGAAGTTAGAGAAGTCAATGTTCATGCCATCAGGTTGGAGGCTACCCAGACGGAATATAAGGTGTTGTTCCTCCAACCGGAGTGTGGCTTCATCTTTACAGTAGAGGAGACCATGGATAGACATATCAGAATGGGAATGGGACATGGAATTAAAATGTGTGGCCACTGGGAGATCCTGCCTTCTCTGGCAGACAGAGCGTAGGTGTTCAGCGAAACGGTCTCCCAGCCTGTGTCAAGTCTCGCCAATATATAGAAGGTCACATGCGGAACACCGGACGCAGTCTATCACCCCAGCCGACTCACAGGTGAAGTGTCGCCTCACCTGGAAGGACTGTCTGGGGCCCTGAATGGTGGTAAGGGAGGAAGTGTAAGGGCATGTGTAGCACTTATTCCACTTACAAGGATAAGTGCCGGGAGGGAGATCGGTGGGAAGGGATTGGGGGGACGAATGGACAAGGCAGTCGCGTAGGGAGCGATCCCTATGGAAAGCGGGGAGGGGCGGTGGGGGGGGGGGGGGGAGGGAAAGATGTGCTTAGTGGTGGCATCTCCAGAGGTGGCGGAAGTTACGGAGAATTATATGTTGGACCCGGAGGCTGGTGGAGTGGTAGGTGAGGACAAGGGGAACCCTATTCCTAGTGGGGTGGCAGGAGGATGGGGTGAGAGCAGATGTGCGTGAAATGGGAGAGATGCGTTTGAGAGGAGAGTTGATGGTGGAGGAAGGGAAGCCCCTTTCTTTAAAAAAGGACATCTCCTTCGTCCTGGAATGAAAAGCCTCATCCTGACAGCAGATGCGGCAGAAAGAGAGGAATTGCGAGAAGAGGATGGCATTTTGCAAGAGACGGTGGGAAGAGGAATAGTCCAGGTAGCTGTGATAGCCCGTAGGCTTATAGTAGACATCAGTAGATAAGTTGTCTCTAGAGATAAGAGACAGAAAGATCAAGAAAGGGGAGGGAGGAGTCAGAAATGGACCAGGTAAATTTGAGGGCAGGGTCAAAGTTGGAGGCAAAGTTAATGAAGTCAATGAGATCAGCCTGCGTGCAGGAAGCAGCGCCAATGCAGTCGTCATGTAGCAAAGGAAAAGTGGGAGACAGATACCAGTATCAGTTTGGAACATGGATTGTTCCACAAAAAGGCAGGCATAGCTGGGACCCATATGGGTGCCCATGGCTAGACCTTTAGTTTGGAGGAAGTGGGAGGAGCCAAAGGAGAAATTGTTAAGAGTAAGGACTAATTCCGCTAGACGGAGCAGAGTGGTGGTAGAGGGGAACTAGTTAGGTCTGGAATCCTTGAAGAAGCGGAGAGCTTTGAGACCCTCCTGGTGGAAGTATATAGGGACTGGACATCCATGGTGAAAATAAAGCGGTGGGGGCCAGGGAACTTAAAACCATCAAAAAAATTCAGAGCATGAGAAGTGTCACGAACATAGGTAGGAAGGGATTGAACGAGCTGGGATAAAACAGTGTCGAGGTATGCAGAAACGAGTTTGGTGGGCCGAGACAAAGGGTCTACCTGGACAGGCAGATTTGCAGATCTTAGGTAGGAGGCAGAAACGGGAAGTGCGGGGTGTGGGAACTATAATGTTGGTAGCATTGGATGGGAGATCCCCTGAGCGGATAAAGTTGGTGATGGTGTGGGAGACAATAACCTGGTGCTCCTTAGTGGGGTCACGCTCAAGGGGTAAATAAGAGGAGGTATCCGCGAGTTGAACACCTATGCTCTGTCTGCCAGAGAAAGCAGGATCTCCCAGTGGCCACACATTTTAATTCCACGTCCCATTCCCATTCTGATATGTCTATCCATGGCCTCCTCTACCGTCAAGATGAAGCCACACTCAGGTTGGAGGGACAACACCTGATATTCCGTCTGGGTAGCCTTCAACCTGATGGCATGAACATGACTTCTCCAACTTCCGTTAATGCCCCACCTCCCCTTCGTACCCCATCTGTTATTTATTTTTTCCCCTTTCTCCTTTTTCTCCCTCTGTCCCTCTCACTATACTCCTTGTCCATTCTCTGGGCTTCCCCCTTCCCTTCTCCCTTGGCCTCCCGTCCCATGATCCTCTCATATCCCTTTTGCCAATCAACTTTCCAGCTCTTAGCTCCATCCCTCCCCCTCCTGTCTTCTCCTATCATTTCGGATCTCCCCCTCTCAAATCTCTTACCATCTCTTCTTTCACCTGACGAAGGGTCTCGGCCCGAAACATCGACTGTACCTCTTCCTATAGATGCTGCCTGGCCTGCTGCGCTCACTAGCAATTTTTATGTGTGTTGCTTGAAATTCCAGCATCTGCTGATTTCCTCGTGTTTGAGCCTTAACTGAAAGGTTTCTTTATACTTCAAAGAAAGAAATTAGTTTTTAAATTAGTCAAATACTGAATATGCAAGACAACTTTCGAATGTATATCCCTTAATGTTGGATTACTTTCTACAAATGTTGTGAATACTGAGGGAGTTGCAACGCTAATTGAAACAACTTGAACATCAAATTGAGCCACCCACCTTTTGTTTGGTCTCAGAGCAACTTATCTTTTTGAAGCATTTAATCTTGGAAAAATTATCAGGGTCAAACAAATGTACAATCACCCAGCAACATGGGGAGGAGAAAAATGAATCAGTACATTTCTTGCAAAAAGTTGTCACATCATAAACACTACCTTCCAAAATGCAATCTGAAATGGGACATCATTTTATGATACAGTGAAGTCACACATCAATCCACCCGTAATATGCACAAGACGACAAAAGGGACAGATTTGAAGTACATCATCTTTTGTCCTTTAGTACTCTCAAATGGATAAAATGCTAATTGGCCTGATCCCATAATAAACAGAGGTCAACAATGTAACAGCAAGCATAATTTAACAGTTAACCCCATCCAATCAAAACAGCAATTTCCTAACTAGAATTCCATCACAACATTCACTTTCATTTGGGTTGTGGAATGCACTCGGATAGAGATCGTGCTCGGTACTCGGTGTTGGAGGGCTGAAGTTTTTGGATGACTCAGAGTCGGACTGTGCTTGGGCATGGCAGGGAGAGTTTTCTTCCTTCTCCCGTCTACGTGAGATGTGCGACATTCGAGAGACTTTGAACTTTTTTTTTACTGTGCCATGGCCTGTTCTTCATCAAGTTATGGTATTGTTGCACTGTTGTAACTATATGTTATAATTATGTGGTTTTTGTTAGTTTCTCAGTCTTGGTCTGTCCTGTGTTTCTGTGATATCACACCAGGGGAATATTGTATCATTTCTAAATGCATGCATTACTACATGACAATAAAAGATGACTGCATGTCCTCATAATCTAATCTAATTTGGTTAAAATCATTCTGTTCTAGCTTTCTAGTAGCTAAATATTGCAAGTTATATGCCTAAAACTTAGTCTTCATTAGTTATGAATGCATCTTTCTTGTGGTAATCATCCATGTCCTTAAGCCAATCTTCTTCCAGATTCCAATCATTTTGTGCCTTTAATTCTTCACAACTACTAACATTCAGAGAAACTTCTATTCTTCCATCTTTACACTTCTGTTCTCCAGCAGGTACACAAAAACTTACCACCCACTAGTATTTTGATCTACACAGGCATAGCTTTTCTCTTTCCTTCCTTCTGCTTGGTGTCCATCTCTATCCAAAGCCCTGAAGCCCCTTTAAACATCTTTCAACATGCAAGAAGAAAATAAAGGAATTTATATAATCTAATCAGCAGATTAAAGCCCAACATTAAGGACAAGTCAGCATCATCTATCAGTAACTGATATTCCTGAGAAGCTGCTGGAACTTGATACTCTCAGAATGTTTACACATGCCTAAACAAACACTTGAAAACAGTGAATTTAAAAACGCAAACACGAGGAAATCTGCAGATGCTGGAATTTCAAGCAACACACATCAAAGTTGCTGGTGAACGCAGCAGGCCAGGCAGCATCTCTAGGAAGAGGTACAGTCGACGTTTCAGGCCGAGACCCTTCGTCAGGACTAACTGAAAGTAAAGCTAGTAAGAGATTTGAAAGTGGGAGGGGGAGATCCAAAATGATAGGAGAAGACAGGAGGGGGAGGGATGGAGCCAAGAGCTGGACAGTTCATTGGCAAAAGGGATATGAGAGGATCACGGGACAAGAGGCCTAGGGAGAAAGGGGGAGGGGGAAGCCCAAAGGATGGGCAAGGGGTATAGTGAGAGGGACAGAGGGAGATAAAGGAGAGAGGGACAGAGGGAGATAAAGGAGAGAGAGAAAAAGAATGTGTGTATATAAATAAATAAATGACAGATAGGTACTAGGGGTAGGTGAGGCATTAGCGAAAGTTTGAGAAGTCAATGTTCATGCCATCAGATTGGAGGCTACCCAGACAGAATATAAGGTGTTGTTCCTTGTGTGCTGGAAAATAGGATCAGCATAGCCAGGTATTTGATGGCTAGTGTGGGCACGTGTTGAATGGCCGGTTTTCCTGCTGTCAAAACTTAGTGATATTGAAAAGTTGTCAATATAAAAATTAAGTATTCAACCACATTTCATTTGGTGGGACCATTCATTTACTGCAAGTTTAAAGCTGCATAGATGCAAGCATGTCATACCCATTAAATGGTTCAACCAGAACAAGGAATTATTTGGCCATTCTCTTCTACAATGACTCAACAGTGGCGCAGCCTAGAACTACTTATCAAAGTAGATCATTAACAGGGAAACTCCATTATTACGGCAGCATACAATACATGAATTGAAGGTTATATAAAAGTTAGATTCGAGCAGGTTAATGAGCAAAGTAAGTAAATTCCACCGGAAACCCGTTCACTTCATTCCCTACCTAGCCAAGCCTTTCCCCTTCCCCCAACAGGACTCCACCGGGCCCCGTCTTCATTTGAACTATTCGTCCAAACGTTGCGGCCGCCTCCTGCAGGAGTTCGGCGACACCTCCAGAGCCGCTGAAAGTGGATGGGGGGGTTGGGGAAGTCCTGGAGCAGACAGGGAGTTTTTTTTAAAGCAGCTGGAAAAGTAGCCCGAATAGAAGTAGTACGGCAGAGTTGCGTCGCGTTGAGTTAGCTGTTAGAGAGAGGCGGGCGAGGTGCAGCAGGCTGTGAATAATTGAGCGGCGCGGCTGTGGGGTGGGACTGCTGCTCCCATTACCTGGGAAAGCAGGTCGGGCATCACCTTGCGCGCGCACGGCTCGCACCCACGGGCTAGCGTTGTCCCAGCTGCGGGCTCGCGCTGCGAGTCCCCGGGAGCTCACACCTCCACCCCCCCCCCCCGCGCCCCGTGACCTCGCACCCTCGGGTGCCGTGCCCTCACCCATGGCTGATGGCGGTGCTCCGCTCCACTCGTTCTTCCCGTCTCGCTATCCGCAGGCGGCGCTATCCATTCGTTGAGGTGGGAGGGGGAAATGGGGGAAACGTATCCAGCTGCAAACCGCTGCCGCCACTGCTGCACGGTTCGGAGCGATCAGCGCAGAGGATTTAACAATGGTCCCAGCATCGGCCCTGCGCCACCCGCGACCCCTTCACTACAGTCCGAGCTGGGACGAAAGAGGGGAAAGGGGACGGAGGTGGCAGTGGGTGGGAGTGATTTTCTTGCTCCTCCTCTTTCTTCCTCTGTTGCCCGCCCGCTTGAGTGGCAATGGAGAGATTGACAGTAGCAGGCGCCAGCCATAGGCTGACGGATTCCGGCCGATAGAGTTGTTTTGCAAGGGACTTGAGAAGAAGTGGGGGGAAGCAGCGTGAGAAGGAAGCAGCCGACGTTAGTCTCCAGTTGTTTTCCTTTAGTCGCTTGTGAAGTCTGCTTTGTTTGCGTTTTATTGATCGCGCATAAAAAAACTTTACAATGATACCATGATAAACGTTGATCTAAGACATTAACTTTATTAAGTAGGCTAACGATGCCACGCATAGTATTACAATTTCGGATACAGCTTTTAATCGAGTTTTTAATGGGCAATATATCTCCGAAATCAAATTGCAAAACTTTTCTATTTGCATACTACTCTCAAGTAATTTGCATAATTGCAGTGAGCTGCAGCGCCTGGGAGCAATTTAGTGACGCGAAGGCTATAATTGAGACCCAAATTATGCCATCATGTGGTTTTGTTTGCAAATACAGAATAAAGATTTGCGAAACAATTTTCTGTAAACACAGTGGCGCATTCAAAAACGCCCATGGATTTTAAAGATCGTTCAGAAAGGTGTAATTAAAACAAACTGCAACGCACGAAAGCACAGACGATGCTAAGAAGTAATATAATTCGCTTCTCATAAAAATTACACTTGCAAATAACTTGAGGGGTTTATGTATCTTCATGATACGCACGATGAACTTACAAAAATAACTCAAAGCCACCAAAAATTCAACAAGATAATGAGTGTGATCTGACTCCAGTTTCAAAATGGTAACGTGTTGAACTGTTTCAAAGTGTATCAAATTAAAATTTAACTCAGACAAAAAATTAAAATAATTGGAAATGGATGCGAAGGGAAGATTTTTACCCTTTGAGTTGGTATGAGTGGAATGCCCAGCTTGTAAATTTGTTGACGCAAACAACAGGAATTCTGCAGATGCTGGAAATTCAAGCAACACACATCAAAGTTGCTGATGAATGCAGCAGGCCAGGCAGCATCTCTAGGAAGAGGTACAGTCGACGTTTCAGGCTGAGACCCTCCCCCCTCACTCTGCTTTCTGCAGGGATCCCTCCCTACGCGACTTCCTTGTCCATTCGTCCCCCCCATCCCTCCCCACTGATCTCCCTCCTGGCACTTATCCTTGTAAGCGGAACAAGTGCTACACATGCCCTTACACTTCCTCCCTTACCACCATTCAGGGCCCCAGACAGTCCTTCCAGGTGAGGCGACACTTCACCTGTGAGTCGGCTGGGGTGATATACTGCGTACGGTGCTCCCAGTGTGGCCTTCTATATATTGGCGAGACCCGACGCAGACTAGGAGACCGCTTTGCTGAACACCTACGCTCTGTCCGCCAGAGAAAGCAGGATCTCCCAGTGGCCACACATTTTAATTCCACATCCCATTCCCATTCTGATATGTCTATCCACAGCCTCCTCTACTCTAAAGATGAAGCCACACTCAGGTTGGAGGAACAACACCTTAAATTCCGTCTGGGTAGCCTCCAACCTGATGGCATGAACATTGACTTCTCTAACCTCTGCTAATGTCCCACCTCCCCCTCGTACCCCATCCGTTATTTATTTATTTATGTACACACATTCTTTCTCTTTCTTTTTTCTCCCTCTGTCCCTCTGACTATACCCTTGCCCATCCTCTGGGTCCCCCCCCCCACCTTGTCTTTCTCCCCGGACCTCCCGTCCCATGATCCTCTCATGTCCCCTTTTGCCAATCACCTGTCCAGCTCTTGGCTCCATCCCTCCCCCTCCTGTCTTCTCCTATCATTTCAGATCTCCCCTCCCCCTCCCACTTGCAAATCTCTTACTAGCTCTTCCTTCAGTTAGTCCTGACGAAGGGTCTCGGCCTGAAACGTCGACTGTACCTCTTCCTAGAGATGCTGCCTGGCCTGCTGCGTTAACCAGCAACTTTGATGTGTGTTGTAAATTTGTTGACCGGCTTAATTTCAGACTTTTTAAAGAGAATGATGTAAGCCATTAAAGGTAAACCAGACTAGGTTACTTTCCCCTCCAGTTAAGGCTGATCAACACCTCCACCCGCTAACCCACCCTTCCACACCCCTCCCCCCACCACCACTGCTTTATCATTTCCTGTCGGAGTCACCTTCTGTGCCTGGCGTCACTTTATGGATATACAATCTATCAATATATATCAGCTACTTTATATATTTATATTTGGAGTGTGTCCAATCAGTGAATGGGGAGCACAGGAAGAAGAGGCGACTTCACACAGTTCCACTTGATGTTGCATATTTGGATTTTCAGAAGGCCTTTAACAAAGTGCCACTCGTGAGGCTAATGAACAAGCCACAAGCCCATGGCATTCCAAGAAAGAAGCCAGCAGGGGTAAAGTATTGGCTGATTGGCAGGAAGCAAAGAGTGGGTAGAAAGGGACCATTTTCTGTTTGGCTTCCAGTGACTAGTGCTGTTTCACAGGGTCTGTGTTGGGATTGATTACTTTTACGTTATACGTCAATGATTTGGATGATGGAATTGTGGCCAAGTTTGCGGACGATACGAAGATAGGTGGAGGGGCAGGTAGTGTTGAGGAAACAGCGGCTATAGAAGGATTTAGACAAATTAGGAGAATGGGCGAAGAAGTGGCAGATGGAATACAGTGTTGGAAAGTGTGTGGTCGTGCACTTTGGTAGAAGAAATAAAATCATAGACTATTGACTAAATGGAGGAAAAAATCAAAATTTGAGGTGCAAAGGGACTTGGGACTCCTTGTGCAGGATCCCCTAAAGGTTAATTTGCAGGTTGAGTAGGCATTGAGGAAGCCAAATGCAATGTTAGCATTCATTTTGAGAGGACTAGAATATCTGTATAAAAGCAAGGATGTAACGTTAAAGCTTTATAATGCACTCACTTGGGGTATTATGAGTAGCTTTGGACCCCTTATCTAAGAAGGGATGTGCTGATGTAAGAGAGGGTTCAAGGAAGGTTCACGAGAATAATTCTGTATCATGTGAGTAGCATTTAATTGCTCTGGGCCTGTACTCACTGGAATTTAGAAGAAAGAAGGCAAAACACAAGAAATAGGAGCAGGAGTAGGTCATCTGGCCCATTGAGCCTGCTTTGCCATTCAATAAGATCATGGCTGATCTGGCCATGAACTCATCTCCACCTACCTGCCTTTTCCCCATAACCCTTAATTCCCCTACGGTGGAAAAGTCTATCCAACCTTATCCTAAATATATTTACTGAGGTAGCCTCAACTGCTTCATTGGGCAGAGAACTTAGTGAAGCCTATTGAATGTTGAAAGGTTTGGATAGAGTGGATGTGGAAAGGATGTTTCATCTGGTGAAGAGCCTAAGACCAGAGGACACAGCCTCTGAATAGAGGGACTTCCATTTAGAATGGAGATGAGAAAGAATTTGTTTAGCCAAAGAGTGGTGAATCTGTGGAATCTGTTGCCACAGACAGCTGTGGAGGCTAAGTAATTGGGTATGTTTAAGGTAGAGATCGATAAGTTCTTGATTAATCAGGGCATGTAGGGTCACAAGGAGTAGGCAGGAGATTGGGCCTGAGAGGGGAATGGATCAGCCGTGATGAAACGGTGGAGCAGACTCATAGGGCCAAATAGCCGAATTCTGCTCCTATATCTTATGGTCTTATATTTATATTTATGTTCTTTATCTTTTTTAATGCTGCATTGGATCCAGAGTAACAATTATTTCATTCTCATTTACACTTGCGCACTAAAAATAATATTGAACGATCTTGAAAATATGAACACTTTGCATCTCTGGGGAGCCATCTCTCAGGAAGGCAGACATTAATGACAGACTTCAGCAGCACTTTCAATGTGCCAGTCCAGTGTATATCTATTAAAGGAAAGAAATATTTTTAAAATCAGGATATCAAATTCTGCACAAACCTCATAACTCAGAGTTAGCACTGTCCTCTGCCCTCCTATGTACTTCTGACACACAATGAACTGTAGGAATGTCAAATCATTGGAAATGGAGCACTAATACTGTCTTCACACAATCCTGCAAATCGATGTCAGGAGAAGCAAACCAGCCCCATTTGACTTCACAAGACTTTGCTCTAATTGCCCTCAGCTGTGTCTGTTGTGTTTGCCGCATCATTTGCCTACCCATTACTGGACTACTGGAACTGGCATTCTTCTGCAATATCTATCATGGTCTAGATCCAAGAATGCTGTTAAAGTCTGCCTGAAGATGTGTAACATCCTCTCTGAACTTGCAACAATGCCTGGCCTGAGAAGGAGAAAGAGCATCTGGGATAGGACAGATAATCTTGAATTTCTTCAGAGAAGTGCAAAGAAGACCAGTGAAAACAGATTAAGAAATTCTGCCTCTCTCCACAATACCTCGTCACCCACTAATCAAGCATCTCCTTTACCACTTGTGACCCTCTGCAGGTCATATATTGCTCTCATCAGTCACCTCACAAACCTTGAGACTTGTTATCTTCAGACCTGTGGGACTTCCTAAGAACAAGAAGTGAAGGCCACTGAGAAGGATGATTAAAGTCAGGGAATGACTGAGAGGCTGGAATTGAAACATTGCACTATTCTTCTATTCCTTTACTTGTTGAGTGTAAGATTTTAAATTTTAAATAGACAAAATTATGTACAATCACTGTACATCCAACCAGAATCTCAACCCATAAGAAAATCATAAAACATGAGGAAGTCTGCAGATGCTGGAAATGCAAAGAAACATGTACAAAATGCCAGAGGAACTCAGCAGGAACTGTATATGTTTTTTCTCTCTCAATATGCTGCAGTAAATGGACTTTCCAAGTGATGACATTGAGTACCTACAGTTCAGAATCAGAATCAGAATCCTTTATCATCGCCAAGTATGTGGACACATACAGGGAATTTGATGCCGGTTTCACTGAGCTCTCGCTGTACAGAATCAAAAAACAAACAAAACAATAGTGCAAATAATCGTGAATTATATACAATGAGGTATACCTGTGTATGTACAGGTGGACTTGGTTTATAAAAGACTAAAATTCAAGTGTTCATGGAAGACTGATGGCATACGGAAAGAAACTGCTCTTGTACCTCTTTGTCCTTGCATACAGTGACCTAAAGCGCCTACCAGAAGGAAGGAGTTAGAACAGGTGATGTCCAGGGTGTGATGGGTTTACAATGATGCTGCTTGCTCGCTTCATGACTCTAGATGCATATAAGTCCTGGATCGAGGGCCGCTTCACACCAATAATCCTTTCTAGTGTAAAGATAGCCATATCTTTATTTTTCCAGCTTCTATCCCTTTGGTCACTCTGAATACATTAAAATCAGACAGAATCTGATGAAAGCTATTTCAAGTTTAGGATATGCAATAAAATTATTATTACTTTTGTGGATTAATTTTTATATTCCCATGAAATTTGGGATTTCTGTTTCCATAATTGAATTGACTTTATTTCTTACATCCTTCACATACATGAGGAGTTAAAATATTTACACTACATCTCCGTCTAAATGTGCAATCTGCAATTTATAGTAATTTGTAATAAATAGTATGTATAACAGAACAGTCAATATAGCATAGAAATATAATTGTGTCAGCATGAATTAATTAGTCTGATGCCCTGGTGGAAGAAGCTGTCCCGGAGCCTGTTGGTCCTGGCTTTTATGCTGTGGTGCCATTTCCCAGATGGTAGCAGCTGGAACAGTTTGTGGTGACTCGGGTCCCCAATGATCCTTCAGGCCCTTTTTACACACCTGTCTTTGGAAGTGTCCTGAATAGTGGGAAGTTCACATCTACGGATGCACTGGGCTGGCCGCACCACTCTCTGCAGAGACCTGTGATTGAGGGAAGTACAGTTCCCATACCAGGCAGTGATGCAGCCAGTCAAGATGCTCTCAATTGTGCCCCTGTAGAAAGTCCTTATGATTTGGGGACTCATGCCAAATTTCTTCAACCATCTGAGGTGAAAGAGGCACTGTTGAGCTGTTCTCACCACAGAGCCGGTATGTACAGATCACGTGAGATCCTCGGTGATGTGTACGCTGAGGAATTTAAAGCTGCTCACCCTCTCAATCCCAGATCCATTGATGTTAATAGAGGTTAGCCTGTCTCCGTTCCTCCTGTAGTCCACAATCAGCTCCTTTGTTTTTGTGACATTGAGGGAGAGGTTGTTTGCTTGACGCCACTGTGTCAGGGTGATTACTTCTTTGCTGTAGGCTGCCTCATTATTATTTGAGATTTGAGATAAGGCCAATCAGCGTAGCAAATTTAATTATCAGATTGGATCTGAGGGTGGTGAATTCCAAAACAAATATTAATAAATATTTTTCCTCAGGAAATTAAGTTTGAACAATAGAGAATTATTTTCAAACCTTCAGCATCTTAAATGTAATGCTACGTCATCGCCAGGATTCTGTAAATCACACACAAAATGCTGGAGGAACTGAGTACCTGTGGAACTGAATAAACAGTCGAGCCAAGGCCCTTTATCAGAACTGGAAGCGAAGGGGGAAGATGCTAAAATAAAAAGGTGGGCAGGGGAAGGTGGACAAGCTAGAAGGTGATTGGTGAAGCTAGGTGGGTGAGAAAGGTAAAGGGCTGGAGAAGAAGCAATCTGATAGGAGAGGAGAGTGAACCATGGGAGAAAGGAGAGAAGGAGGGACAGTAGGGGGAGTTGATAGGCAGCTGAGGAGAAGAAGTAAGAGGCTAGAGTCAGGAATAGAAGAGGAAAGAGGGAAGGAAAACTTTAAAATGAAAAAAAAATACCAGAAGGAGGTGAATGGGCAAAACTGATTCCTGTAAATCAGCTATGACTACAACTGGAAAGTCCTTTCTATTTAAATGATGGCCTTCAAATCACTTATTGTTTAAAGAGACCAGCAATCTAAGTTAAAATAACCTGGTCTGAATGGTTTACTTGGTGAGTCATGGCACCAGAAAGAGTAAATAATTAATATCAAGAAATTTCACCATGTGCTTTCTGGTAGGATCAAATCTGTTCCATTCTTTTATCAAGATCTTTTTCCACAGAGAAATTCCTGCAGCATAAAAAGAGATTTAGTATGAAAAAGCAATGTAGGCCATGGTTTTCAAAACTACTAAAAGTCAGCCAGTTGTGCAAGTTATTCCAAAACACATTGGTCCTGGCTTTGTTGTAGTTGAACAACTAACAACAGTAGACATTAAATTTACTATTGCACTTTTTTGTCAACTAGGTCGCTGAAAGTGGGAAGTGATAAAAACACAATGAGGAAACCGCATCAGAGCCCCGAGTAACAAATGAATCCTCCATTGTCTTTGAGAGGCCAATCACCTGAACCTGCCAACAATTTTGGAAGGTTTTTGTGGAGCTAGATTTGGTGCTAGACCAATGCTTGGTACTATTTGATGTTTATATGAACAAATTAATTAGGAGCTTGATATCAGATCAAGAGCCTGCTCCATCTTTGATAAATTCATACAACGCAATGTTTAAGAGGAATTTAGACTAGTACGTGTATAAGTAAGGCATAGAGAGATACAAGCCAAATGTTGGCAAGTGGAATTGGCATAGCTTGGCATCATGGTTGGCATCGATGAAGTGGGATGAAAGACCCATTTCTGCACTGTTCTATTTTATTATGTATTGTGATTGTAATCTTAATTAAATATTCCCTTTTATCCATGGTGATCTTTACCTCTTTTCTTCTCAAGAATCTACCCACCCCTGCCCGAAAAAAAAATCTTCAAAAACTCTGCAGCAATCACTGCTGCTTGGTAGATAGTGAACTATGTATCTAATCTTAACATTCAAGCGCTTTTCTTTTTCAGTAGGCCAAGATTGTGTTCTCTGAGACGTAGCTCTGAAGATATGTGAAGTGGTCCAAAATATTTCCATTGATTCTTCATCCCAAGGGCTGGTTTTGGACACTGAGAGCAGGTTGATCTTTGTTTTGTGCATGGGCTTAAGTTAAGGGCCAATCGTTGCCTATTCCTCAGGGATGACTTGGAGTTCACCCTCCAAATGTGCTCAAACACAAGCATCAACAGCAGACTGCAACTCTGTGAATGAAGTTTGTGCCACCTTTCCTGTGGATTGGAGGGATGCAGGGAGAATGTTTTCACATTTGTCCCATGGATTAGCTCTGTCCCGGTGAGCAGCTTCTTGCAGCAACACAATGAGGTAGACTTAAATTATCATTGAGGTGATGACTTGCTTGATACCTGTCTGCAATGAGACTGGGACTGTTTTGGGCCCATTGGTTAACATCGCGATTTGCGTGCTATCAAGAAGCAGATGCTAGATGAGAACAAATTTCTGCCAGCACAAAAATTAGAGAAGAATGCTCACAACTTCTTCTTTACTGATGGAGGAAACTGAATCCACATTCATTTTAGCCAGCAACTTAAGGATTAGGCATTATGAAAGGATGAGTAGAATGGTGCTTTAAATTACATTTAATTCCCAACTATTTTGTATAATGGAAGGAATGCAAGAAATAAGAGTAACACAAATTACATTAAAAGACGACGAAAGCGATGTACAAAGCATCTTTATAGTTCAAACAAAAAATCTGTCATATTTGATTCATCAATTGGCTTGCAATTTTTAACAACATATGTCGCACATGTGGAAATACATTTTCAATGAAATCTGTGGCATCTTCCATCCCTGCGTAACCAAGCAGTGCCTTGATGCAGGCTAAAATGTGAGAAGACTCACACTGTGGGAACTAGCTCTTCCGCCTTTCCTTCACTGTAACTCAACATTGTTGGCTTCTTGTGTGCACGCTGTGGAATGACATTGTCATACACCAGCTGATTCATCAGAATCAATGTCCAGCATCCCTCAGTGTTTTCCACCTCGATATTTTTACCTCCATCCATTTTCTGCCCAATTTCTGCTGGGCCTGCAACTGAAATTTCTTCCTCATTCAACTTGTTATCATTGCTGACATCTGGTTTGATTTTACTCTGTGATTGGTTTCAGAGCTTGTAATACTCTGGCCACTTTATTAAGGATGGTGGCCGTCATCCACAGACACTTCAAGTGGTCTCCTTCACTAAGATGCTTTTGATATTTCCTTTGAGCAGATGCAGACACTATCTGACATGTAGGTTAGTTTACAAAAGTCACATTTGGTGGTAAAGGGTGGCATAGTGTCATGAAACACACCCAACCACGCCAGCTTCCGGGGTCAAACACCCTAACTCTCTGGAATATGGATAGCTGGTGCAGCCTCTTTAAAGATTCAAGACCCTCCCACTAATTGGCAACCATGTCTTGGTCACCAAGAATTAAGTATTTAAAGAGCACTTGAACAGAACCTCAGTGCTCAATCATAAGCCCTACAAGTTACCTTGTCTAGTATATGTTTTGTGTTCGGTTCTCGATCCAGTTTGATATCATGTCTCGATCCCTGTTTCTGGTACTCCAGCATTTGGATCCAAGCCATCCTCATCAAGGACTCTTGTCACAACGGTAACGTAGTGGCTAGCACAATGCTTTACAGAGCAGGAGACACGGATTCAATTCCCACCGCTGCCTGTAAGGAGATTGTACGTTCTCCCTGTGACTGTGTGTGTTTCTTTCACGTGCTCCGGTTTCCTCCCACAGTCCAAAGACATACCACTTGGTAGGTTAATTGGTCATTGTAAATTGTCCCATGATTAGGCTAGGATTAAATCAGAGGTTATTGGGCAGTGTGGCTCAATGGGCCAGAAGGGTTATTCTGCACTGTATCTCAATAAATAAATGAATGAAATATTTCTATCCTCTGATGTGAACCAGCATTTGTGAGGACGGGAAGGGATGTTATCCACCAGCAGCTTAGTGTTGTTTAGTATGTCCTTTAACTGCAGGTACACTGAAACAAGGAACAAACATCATGTAAAAACACTCTACATAAATGACTAGGCCTAATCTGAAATAATGTACTGACAAATTAGATGTTTCAATTCCGTTAAATGAAGGTGTTTTATTTGCTTTACCAGATGAAGGTTTGACCTTTAGTGAGCTGGTTTTATTTCCCTCTTTTAACCATACTTGTAGACCTCAGTACATCCACATTTTTGATGGCAGTAAGCATTTCCAATGAAATACAGTGAATTGTCTTATTTGGGCCTGAGAGGAAAAATGGATGAAATGGTGTAGCAGACACAATGACCAAATGGACTGATTTAGTTCCTATATCTTATGATCTTATTGTCCATTTGAAATGTGTTGTATTGTAAATGTGTGTGTTGCAATCTTTTTCCATGAATCATATAAAATCTTCTTTAGAGGTTAATAGCAGCCTGACTATCTTTCAGTTAAAGTTCTAAGTTTGCCCTCCATTATTTCATCATCAAAGAGAATGTGACCTGTCGACCATAGTTAAATTCACCATCAATTTGATGATTGAACTTTTCCCAACATTGCTTTGTCCAGATCCTCATGTATTCACTTCTTAATTGTTTTTCTGTATGAGAGGGCACTCAGAGTAAAACTGAATGTGTAAGAAATCATCTTTAACTTTTTTTTCAAATAATGTTCTCAGCTCAAAACATTGACTATTTACTTCCCTCCATCGTTGCTACCTGACCAGTTGAGTTCCTCCTTTTACTCTGAACTTTGAACTTTGATAAATAAATCATGCGGAAGACAGAATACAAGGTGGCATCTTGGGTTCATGCACCATTTCAGAAATCTAATGGCAGAATGGAAGAAGCTGCTCATAAAACATTGAGTGTGGGTCTTCAGGCTCCAGTAGTTCCTCCCCAATTGTACTAAGGCAAAGAGGGCATGTCCCGGATGGTGAGGGTCTTTAATGATAGATACCACCTTCTTGAGGCATTGTTTCTTGAAGACGTCCTCAATGGCACGGAGGCTTGTGCCCACGATAGAAATGACTGAGTCTGCAACCCTCTGTGGTCTCTTGCAATCCCGTGCATATGAGGCCCCAAACTAGGCTGTGATGCAACCAGTCAGAATACTTCCCACTGTACAACTTCAGGAATTTCCAAAAGTCTTTGATGACATAACAAATCTCCTCAGTCTCCTAATGAAACAGAGCTGCTGGCGTACCTTCTTTATGATTGCATCAGTATGGTGGGCCCATGATAGATACTCTAAGATGCTGATGCCCTCTATAAAATCAATAGCACTTAATAAAATCACACAGATTTATTTTCAATGATGGTAAAGCTTTGGGAGATTCAGTTTGCTTGGGTTAGCAAATGTGTATACCATCTGGCATGACCCTCGAGGATAGAATGCTGCTACATAAAGATGAAACTTCAATAAGCTTGAAAGGTTCAGTAACTTACTGGATTCTCGATGTAGTAACTGCACTTTTGCCGTATTCCCTGAAGACTAATGAGGTTATTTTTAAACCTGGTGCTAGGCACAACAACGGTGAGAATCAGATTTAGTATAGGAGTTGGAGAAGGCTTTTGGATTATGGAGGAGTAGTAAGGTAACAAGGTGAGGAGATAAATTTCAGTGTAAAATCCCTGGGACTGAAGGCTATACAATTTAAAGTATTTAATGAAAAGAGTGACGTTTACTGAAGTAGAGAGTGCACAAGAAATGTGCGGAGACACTGAGGATCAAGACCATACTGATCATTTTAATCAAGTACAGTAGCTCATGTAATACACATATAATTTGCAGCCATGTAATGAAAATGTCCGGTCTAAATCGCATTAGACAATGGTGTATCAGACAATGACTAAAGGAGTTGATGCCCAGACTGGAAGACCTACTGATATATGACAATGAGCTGGAAAGTTGGAAGTCCAGTCATTCATCTGAATCATGCACAGTTACAGAACGGTACCGAATCCTGAGAAAAGCACAAATTAGCTACAAGAATAAATCATGCACTGAAACTCAGTGTCAGGATCTCAAATTATTTTGTTGGCACCATTATTTCCCCATTTTGTTTCCTGCCACAATTAATGACTGAAAGGTGAGACAATCTGCCAAAACTGCAGCATAATGAGACACTCAGAAATTACATGAGAATGGCCCAATGTGACATGTAATTTTCTTCAGCTTCCTGTGGAGAAAATTTTGGCTTCAGCTCAATGGTACAGATGAAACCTGTAGCTGACTTTTTGATGGCTATGGTTAACAGTACATGGCATATTATACTGGTATTCCACGATGGAACTTCTAATTTTTGTTTATGTTAACTTCTAATTTTTGTTGGTGGAATATTTTCAGAGGAGAAGTTGAATTTATAAGAAAAAAAACTGCATTGCTACAGAAACTTAAATTAGTCTCACTCAGCATGTTATTCCTGTGCATATTTCCCTGCAAGCAACTTTTATAAACAGGAAGAAATGGCTTGATGGTTTTTGGTGCATATATTGCCAGCAAGACACAGGTGGCCTAAGCCATGTTTGGAACTCTGCAGGGAAGGTTCTGGAAGCAATTTATTAAAAATTATTTTTTTTCTGTCTCAAGTTTGAAAGGGAAGTTCTGGTAAGTAACTGTGAAGTGCAATCACTTTTAACCCATTGTTACCAATGTCTCATTTTAAGCATAAGCAATAACATAACAAATTAAAATACACACATGAGAATTAATAATAGCCATCATAAAAAAAGTGCGATTAAATATTTCATTTCAGAAATTTGTGTCCATTTTTCCTTTTGTAACATTTTAATAAGTTTATTTTCTACAAGTTACACGCATAAAAATACTGAGCAAGGAAGAGTCCACTAAAATGTATGCCAAAAATTTAATAGGTTGAGGGTGGGGTGGAATTGGGCAAATTCAGATTAATTCTCCCATTAGGCTTCTCTTATCCTGGGAATCCAAAATATATCCAAATAAAACTTGCTTCGGTTTCATTCTGAGATAGTGATTACATTTTAGTTACTTTCCAGACATTCTATTTTGATATACAGTATCCAAATATACAGTGTATAAAGATAAATATAAGAACAATGTATTGACTTTGCAATGAAATTTGCCCAGTAGAGTATTCTATGAAACACGAATTCCCTTTCAGGACTCATGTTCAGATGAAGGGTCTTGGCCAAAAATGTCAGCTGCTTACATTTTTCCATAGAAGCTGCCTGGCCTGCTGAATAGCTCCAGCATTGTGTGTGAGTTGCTTTGGATTCCCAGCACCTTTAGATTTTCTTGTGTTACTAATTTCCATCTTTGTGCAAACAAGATACGTTGTTGTAAGCTAGGAGATTTTCATTGAGATGCAATGATAACAATTACTTTATATTGGGTTTTTTTTTGTTCCGAAAAGCAGTGGAGACCCATTTAAAAATTGATTTCAAACATTTCGTTGAAGGAATGAAACAGTATTCAAGTTGTTGTATCTCATTGCACGTAGTATAAGAAATAAGGTGAATGATCTTGTTGCACGATTACAGATTGTCAGGTATGATGTTGTGGCCATCACTGAATCGTGGCTGAAGGATGGTTGTATTTGGGAGCTGAATATCCAAGGTTACATGTTGTATCGGCAGGATAGGAAGATAGGCAGAGGGGGTGGTGTGACTTTACTGGTAAAGAATAGCATCAAATCGACAGAAAGATGTGTCATAGGATCGGAAGATGTTGAATCCTTTTGGGTTGAGTTAAGAAACTGCAAGCTTAAAAGGATGTTGATGGCAGATATATACAGGTCTCCCAACAGTGGCTGGGAGGTGGATCACAGATTACAACAGGAAATAGAAAAGGTGTGTCAAAAGGGCAATGTTATGATAGTCTCGGGAGATTTTAACATGCGGGTTGACTGCAGGTTGGTAGTGGATCTCAAGAGAGTGAGTTTGTAGAATGCCGAAGAGATGGCTTTTTAGACCAGTTTCTCGTTGAGCCTACTAGGGCATCAGCTATACTGGATGTAATGTAATGAACTGGAGGCAATTAGGGAGCTTAAGGTAAAAGAACCCTTTGGAACCAGAGATCACAATATGAAATTTGATAAGGAGAAAGTACAGTCTGATGTAGCAGTATTTCAGTGGAGTAAGGGAAATTACAGTGGTATAAGAGAGGAAATGGACAAAGTAAATTGGAAGGAGCTGCTGGCAGGGATGTCAGCAGAGCAGCAATGGTGTGCATTTCTGGGGAAAAATGAGAAAGGCGCAGGACATGTGTATTCCAAAATGAAGAAATACTCAAATTGCAAAATAGTACAATTGTGGTTGACAAGGGAAGTTAAAGCTAATGTAAAAAAAAGAGAGGACATACAACAAAGCAAAAATTAGTGGGAAGATAGAGGATTGGGAAGTTCTTAAAAACCTACAGAGAACAACTAAAAAAAATCATTAGAAGGGAAAAGATGAAATATGAAGGCAAGTTAGCAAATAATATCAAAGTTGATAGTAAAAGCTTTTTCAAGTATGTAAAAGAGAGGTGAGAGTGGATATAGAACCACTAGAAAATGAGGCAGGAGAAATAATAATGGGGAACAAGGCAATGGCAGATGAACTAAATGAGTATTTTGCATCAGTCTTCACTGTGGAAGACACTAACAGTGTGCCAGATGTTGTAATGTGTGAAGGAAGAGAAGTGGGTGCAGTTACTATTACGAGGGAGAAGGTGCTCAAAAAGCTGAAAGACCTAGAAGTGCACAAGTCACCAGGACCAGATGAACTACACCCTCGGGTTCTGAAAGAGGTAGCATTAGAGATTGTGGCAGCACTGGAAATGATCTTTCAATAATCATTGGACTCTGGACTGGAAAATTGCAAATGTCACTCCACTCTTTCAGAAAGAAGGAAGGCAGCAGAAGGGAAATTATATTCCAGTTAGTCTGACCTCAGTGGTTTCAAAGGTTTAAAAGGTATATTTAATGTCAGAGAAATGTATACAATATACAACCAGAAATGCTTTTTCTTCACAACCATCCACAAAAACAGAGGAGTGCCCCCAAAGAATGAATGACAGTTAAATGTTAGAACGTCAAAGTTCCCCCCAGCTCCTCTCCTTCCCGCGCGTAAGCAGCAGCAAGCAATGATCCCCCTTCCCCCCACCAGCAAAAAAAATGCATCAGCACCAACCACCGAGCATTCAAGTGTGCAGCAAAGCAACAACCAAGACCCAGACTTGCAGTACCCAAGGACTACTTGTCCACCCAGTATTCGACATACTACAGGCTCTCTCTTTCTTTCTCCCTGATAGGGGCGAAAGAGGTGTCTCTGTTTCACAGCAAGAGGGGAGAAATAACGAACAACTTGCTGGTTTACAATGTTAAAAATCAGTTGCATCGCTTTTTCCAAGCTCTGTGCCCAAAGATCTCGGGTCTCTGGACACACAGCCAGAGATCTTCCGACTTCCACAACAGACCGATCTCCAGCCGTGACACTGACCTTCAGTCCGCCTGTCTCCAGAGCCTTGAGATCCCAGAACTCCGAAGGTGAGCTAAATTCTTAGGCCGCATCCTTGGCATGTTGAATAACGGCCAGTCATGACATCCCAAGAGCTGGTCCCATTCCCGCAAAGAACTGAAGTCAGCATATAACTCCAGGTCAGGGTCTTCAAAAGAACTCTGAAAGGGAAAAATAGAAATATTAAAGATGGAAATAGAGCTGTTTCCAAAGATGCAAGCAAAAGAGCCGCTGTTTAGCACCATCATAACTAAGCACTGCCCTCTTCTTTTGGGAAGATGGGAGAGTCAGTTGTTAAGAACATGGTGATGGAGTACTTGGTGACACAGGACAAGATAGGACAAAGTCAGAATGGTTTCCTTAAGGGAAAATCCTGCCTGCTGAACCTGTTGCAATTCCTTGAGGAGATTACAAGTATGATAGATAAAGGGGATGCAGTAGATGTTGTATATTTAGACTTTCAGAAGGCCTTTGACAAGGTGCCACACATGAGGCTGCCTACCAAGTTAAGAGCCCATGGTATTACTGGAAAGTTACTAAGATGGTTAGAGATTGTATGATTGAAAGAGGCAGTGAGTGGGAATAAAAGGATCCTTGTCTGGTTGGCTGCCAGTGACTAGTGGTGTTCTGCAGGGGTTGGTGTTCAGACCACTTCTTTTTATGCTGTATATAAATGATTTGGATGTTGAAATAGATGGCTTTGTTGCCAAGTTTGCAGATGATATGAAGATTGGTGGAAGGGCAGGTAGTGTTGAGGAAACAGACAGGATGCAGAAGGACTTAGACAGATTAGGAGGATGGGCAAGAAAGTGGCATATAATGTTGGAAAATGCATGGTCATGCACTTTGGTAGTAGAAATAAATGTGCGGGCTATTTTCAAAACGGGGAGAAAGTCCAAAAAATCTGAGGTGCGGAGGGACTTGGGAGTCCTTGTGCAGAACACCCTAAAGATTAACTTGCAGGCAGAGTCAGTGGTGAGCAAGGCAAATATAATGTCAGCATTCATTTCAAGAGGTCTAGAATACAAGAGCAGGGATGTGATGCTGAAGCTTTATAAGGCACTGGTGAGGCCTCACCTTGAGTATTGTGAACAGTTTTGGGCTTCTCATCTTAGAAGAGATATGTTGGCATTGGAGAGGGTCCGGAGGAGGTTCCCAAGGATGATTCCAGGAATGAAAGTATTATCATACGAGGAACATTTGATGGCTCTGGGTCTGTACTCACTGGGATTTAGAAGGATGAGGGGGGGATCTTATTAAAACCTTTCGAATGTTGAAAGGCCTAGACAAAGTAGATGTAGGAAGGATGTTTCCCATGGTGGGAGAGTCTAGGACAGGAGGGCACAGCCACAGGATAGAGGGGTGTCCATTCAAAACAGAGATGCAGAGAAATTTCTTTAGCCAGAAGGTGGTGAATTTGTGGAATTTGTTGCCACATGCAGCTGTGGAGGCCAAGTCATTGGGTGTATTTAAAGCAGAGATTGATAGGTTCTTGATTGGACATGGCATCAAAGGTTATCAGGAGAAGGCTGGGAACTGGGGTTGAGGAGGAGAGATTGAATGGTGGAGCAGACTCGATGGGCCAGGTGGCCTAATTCTGCTCCTATGCCTTCTGGTCTCATATCTCAATTATCAATGCACCTAAAGGTTTGATCAACAGTTACTCAAAAACTTAAAGTAATCAAGGCATATAAACGGCAACAAAAATGCTGTTGAGACTCTAAACAGGCAGCATGCAGAGAGAGAACACCACAGTTAACTTCTCAAATAATTGACAAATAAGCTAAAAGGGTATGTTTAGGGCAAGAATACTTCCTACAGCAAGAGCAGAAAATGATTACATTAATTTTTTTTGGAAATTGACAATTCAAAGCAAGCAATCCTTTGCATGGTCGCTGTCAAAATGAACCATTAATGTGCCTTACTATAATAAACACATTTGTTTTATGACAAATATTTAATGATGAAAATTAATGTCAAAATAATCATTCATAAAGCAGTTTCAGTTTAAATGTGGGATAGGAATCAAGCTGGTGATGGCAAGGGCTAGAATGCCAGGATAACTTTTAACTCCCTAAATACTCTTGGTAAGTAGTTTGTAACTGGTTGTAAGTGAATTGGACAGATTTGTGAAGGGAAATTTTACGATTTATATTTTTAGAGTGTTTTGCAGTCACTCTTCTCATATTTTGAACTCCAAAATTAGCAACTGGAATTCCTAATTGAAATGGGTTAGAGAGGCAATGCGCTTAAAATTGTGATTGCTTTTTAAATCAGTGATTATTTAGTGAACTGCACAAAGTACTCAGCATTATATAAATAGGTTAGAAACAACACTTTTATAATGAATATCCAGTATATTTGAATGTTAAAAGATTAGTGTCATTTAACTGGGAGAAATGATTGCCTTTTTACTCAAAGGAATGCATGAAAATAAGAGCAGATGAAGGCCTGTGGGCCCCTCCAGCCTGCCCGACTATTCACATCCTCACGGCTGGTCTGTGCCAGTCTCAAACACTCTGCTCCCGTTCCAGTTCTCTATCCCATTCAGGAGTTCCCAACCTGGGATCAACGAACCCCTTAGTTAATGGTAGGGGTCCACGGCATAAAAAAGGTTGAAAACCCCTGTTTGGATGAAACAATGAATGGTGCAAGTAGTGGAAGCTGTAATATAGAAGAGCAACTAAAAGCTTGGTTGGAGAGTGGAGTTATCGAGAGGGCATTGCAGAAAAGGGGAAGGTGAGGAGGCAATCTCAGAATTTCAGGATTGATTTGATAATACACTGTCAGCGTAGTGTACAAAATATCTCTGTGCATATTAGAGGTATTCATGAAAACTAGTTGCCTATCTAAGATATTGCTCATAAAATAAAACTTTTTAAAATATCTCTTGTTTATCCTGTCATGTTTTCCCTCACCTGAAAATCAGTTTATGATTTTAGTAAGAAGCTCTGCTTTATTTTTACTTCTTCCTTCATGGGATGTGGATATCTTTGGAAGTGCTTACATTTATTTTTCCCAATTATTTATAAACTGATCAGGCAGTTAAGAGTTGGCCTCATTGGTGAGCCTAGAGTCCCATATAGACAAAACTGGGTAAAAGTGGCAGATTTTCTTCCATTTTCTTAATAACAATCCAACAGCTTCTTGTAATTACTTATTCATTTAATTACTTGTAGTTAAATTCCCTGGCTGCTACAATGAAATTTGAACTATAGTTTCTGCTGCTTTAGTCCTGAACTCAAGCTGCCTGTCCAACCACTTAGCCAGCATGCTATCGCACCTAACATTATATGATGTTTCCCCATTGAAGCTGTTGGACTGCAAGCATAAATCTGATACTGCTGCTTCTGGTGTTGGGTGGAAGGAGTGGCACCAAAGATAAAGTCAACATTACAAAGCCAAGATGTCGTCTTCTTCAAGAAGCTGAAAACCACTACATTGTTGATAGAATCAATCACTTGGTCCACGTTTGGCGCAATGATCTCCATGCTTCATAGCTGAACCCATTCTACACCATATATGTAAGCTCATCTATATAATCTGCAGAAAAGTTAGTCTGATAGTTACCCTATTACAACTTCTCTCAGTGATCTAGGCCTTAAGATCCATCCTTGGACCTAGTTTCTAAAGTACATATGGTATCAGTCTCTGAGCAGATATTTGTTAGGTGACTCTGACTCACCAGGAAGGTTGATCTCACTGTTCTGAATTGATAGAGATGTCACCTATATGATGGAATGGTGGAAGCAGACAAGATGGGCTGAATGGCTTAATTTTGCTCCTGTACCTTATGGTCTATCTCCAGCAGTAAATTAAAGAAGAAAATCAAGGATTAGTTACTGATTGGATCTGGGCCGCATTCAGATTCTTCTGAGAGACTGTGTTCATGGTTTGTGTTGTGCTCATTTTATAGTGTAGTGAGGGCTAAGCTTCAAAATGCATGGATTTTTGTGGCATAATAAATGTCAGATTTTGATTATATGTGGCAATGCCACTACTTCATTGAAATCTATTGGCAATCAACAACATAATCTTACAAGGAGATTGAGAATCCCGAGACAGAATATAGAGGGCTAAACTATAAAGCCAATGCTGAGGCTTTGTATGGCATTGGTCAGAACAAATTTACTGCTGAAGATGGACCAAAAGGTACAGGAGGAAAATTAAGCCATTCAGCCCATCTTGTCTGCTTCCACCATTCCATCATATAGGTGACATCTCCATCAATTCAGAAAAGTGAGATCAACCTTGTCAGAGTCACCTAACAAATATCTGCCCAGAGACTGATACCATGTGTACTTTAGAAACGGGGACAGGCCATTCAGCCCAGAGTGTTGTGCCAACCCAGCTAAAAAGCAAATAAAAACCATCCAAGGTCAAATCCCTCATACCTATACCATGTCCATAATCCTTCATCCTCCTTCTGTCCATGTGCCCATCCAAATATTCTTAAAAGCCTCTAATGTATTTGCCTCTACCACCATACCATGCAGTACATTCTAGGCACTCACAACTCTCTGAGTAAAACACCTACACCCTCCTTCCTCCCCCCACCTTCAATGCAGGCCCTCTGGATTTAGACATTTCAACCCTAGAAAACAGATACTCTCTCTATCTATGCCTCTCATAATCTTCCAAACCTCTGTGAGATATCCCCTCGGCCTCCAATGCTCCAGAGAAAACAACCCAAGTTTTTCCAGCTTCAGGTGATAGCACATCATCATCATCAGGTGCCATGCCCAGATTGAACTTTGACTGCCATGGCCCACACACTCCTGTTTCAGGTCAAGTGGATCAATTCATTGGTATTCATTTCCAGTTCTCTGGCTGCTGTCTCCATCAACATTTGTCTTTGCCTTCCTCTAGCTTTCTTCCCTTCAATCTTTCCCATACTTACCGTGCATTCTAACTCCTCTTTCCTAATCACATGTCCAATGAAGTTACATTGCCTTTTCATGATCTCATACATTATTTCTCTTTTTGTGTTTGCTCTGTTCATGACATCCTCGTTAGATATTCGTTTTGTCCATGATATTCTTTGCATCCTTCTCAAAAACCACATCTCTGCAGCTTCAATTCGTTTTCCCATGTTACTAGGTATTGTCCAACATTCTGATCCATATAACATAACTGGATAACTGTAACATTTCAGTACTCTGAGGTGGGTTTTCATGCCTAGTTTAGTGTTGGTCAGTATACTCTTCATTCTCGTGCACCTGCCATCTGATGTCACCCAGCTTCCTAAGTAGCAAAAGTTCGTAGAAGAATGAGGGGAGATTTGATAGAGGTTTACAAAATTATGAGGGGTATAGACAGAGTAAATATGAATAGGCTCTTTCCACTTAGATTAGGAGAGATAAATATGAGAGGACATGGCTTTAGGGTGAAAGGGGAAAGGTTTAGGGGGAACATTAGGGGGAACTTCACTCAAGAGAGTGGTGGGAGTGTGGAACAAGCTGCCATCTGACATGGTAAATGTGGGATCAGTCTTAAGTTTTAAGAATAAATTGGATAGGTGCATGGATGGGAGAGGTCTGGAGGGTTATGGACTGGATGCAGGTCAATGGGACTAACAGAATAAAGTTTTGGCACAGACTAGAAGGGCCGAAGGGCCTGTTTTCTGTGCTGTAGTGTTCTATGGTTCTGTACTTGTTTTATGTCTTCCCTGTTTATTTTCAGCCTGCAGATAGGGTTCTCCTTCTTTTTGGATATCACCATACATTCTGTCTTTTTACGATTGATAGACCCATTTTTGCACTTTCTTCTACAACTATATCAATTAAGTTTTGTAGTTCTTCCTCTGTAGTGTCATCTGCATATCTGAAATTATTGATGTTTTCATCGCCAACTTTGATTCCCAAGATGTCTCTTATTTTTTGCAATATTGTTTCACTGTACACATTAAACAAATCAAGGGAGAAAACACACCCTTGTCTAATGCCTCTCTTGACTTTCGTAAACTGACTCACTTCTCCATCTATTCTTACAGCGGCAGTTTTTTCCCAGTACAGATTCCTGATTAGGCAGAGGTCTTTCGACCTAGATCTAGAGTTTCCTGTAATAAGTGATAGCACATGCCCTTTAGACCAGGCAGCATCCTGGTGAAGCTCTTCTGCAGCCTTTCCAAAGTCTCAACATCTCTCCGATGGTGGGGTGACCATAACCGTTTGCAATACTCCAAATTTGCAATATTGTGATCAGTTTTGGGCCTCATATCTAATGAGGACGGAGAAGATCCAAAGGAGGTTTATGATATGATCCTGGAACTGAAGGGTTAACGTATAAGGAGTGTTTGATGATCCTGTGTCTGTGCTAGCTGGAGTTTATAAGAATATGGGGGTGGGGGGAATCTCATTGAAAGTAACAAGATATTGAAAGGACTAGATAGACTGAATGTTGAGAAGATATTTCCAATGGAGAGAGAGTCTCAGACCAGAGGACACAGCCTCAGAATAGAAGGACATCCCTTTAGAACAGAGATGAGGAGGAATTTCTTTAGCTGGGTGTGATGAATCTGTGGAATTCATTGCCGCAGATAGGGGTGGAAAGCCATGTCATTCAGTATATTTAAAGCAAAGGTTGATAGGCTCTTGATTAGTCAGGGTATCAAAGGTTTTTGGGTGAAGGCAGGAGAGGTAAAATAAATCAGCCATTATCAAATGGCAGACCAGGCATGATGGCCCAGATAGACAGATTCTACTCCTATGTGTAATGGTCTTATGATCTCATTGTGGTAATGAGCCTTTCGCAATTAGACCCACAACTCACAGCATTGTCATATTCAATGGTACATCAACACATTTCTTTGTAAGTTTTTCTTACAAAGAAACACACTGATGTGCCACTGAAGTGACACTGCACTTCATTACATCATTTCTGCTTTTGTTTACACTTTGGAATCAAGCCATGCATTTGTAATGTGTACTTCACTTAATCGATCCGAGGGCTGAAACCCAAAGTGTAATAGATATTACCATAAAATGTAACTGTCTTGCCATTGTTTTATTCTGTTATATATTGGCTCACAGCAAAGAACATGAGACCATATTGAAGATTTCGACTCTCACCAATTGGATTCTCTCAAAATGATGATTTAGCCTGCCCAAGGCTAGTGTTGTGAATTGGGCCCTACTTAGGATTCCTGTCTCTAACAGTTGGCCATGATGGGCTGCAAGATTATCATTTTGATAGCACTGCAATAGAAATTCAGATTTCTGTAAAGTAGTGGAAGACTTGAGGTCCTCAGAATATTAAAGGGATTCATGTAGAATTTCAATTGATTTTAGACATTCACAAAGTAGACCAGGATGTATATTAATATACTTTGTGGAGAGAGCTAAGGAACGGCAAGGGTAAAAAGACCCTGATAGGACATGTATTACAGACCCCCAAACAGTTGTAAGGATGTGGTCTACAAATTACAATGGGAGACAAAAAATGCATGCCCAAAGGGCAATGTTACAATAGTCATGGGGGAATTTCAATATGGAGGTAGGTTGTGAAAATCAGGGAAAAGGTTGGTGCTGGATTATAGGAGAGGGAATTTCTACAGTGCCTGTGAGATGGTTTTTCAAAGCAGTTCATGGTTGAGCCCTCTAGAGGATCAGCTATTCTGGAGTGGGTGTTGTGCAATGAACTGAAATTGATTAGCCCCAAATATGCGTATCTTTTCATTGGCTACATAGAACTATCCGCATTCTAAGCCTACTCTGGTAATGCTTCACAGTTCTTCCTGTGCCACATTGACAATTGCATTAGTGCCACTTCATGTCCCCATGCTGAGCTGATCAGTTTCTTCAACTTTGATTCCAACTTCCACCCTGCCCTTAAATTCACTTGGTCCATTTCAGATACCTCTCTCCCTTTTCTTGATCTCTGTGTCTCCGTCTCTGGAGACAAACTGTCTACTGATTGCCACAGCTATCTCAACTATACTTCAAACTATGAGGAATTCTGCTGATGCTGGAAATTCAAGCAACACACATCAAAGTTGCTGGTGAACGCAGCAGGCCAGGCAGCATCTCTAGGAAGAGGTACAGTCGACATTTCGGGCCGAGACCCTTCGTCAAGAGTAACTGAAGGAAGAGCTAGTAAGAGATTTGAAAGTGGGAGTGGGAGGGGGAGATCCAAAATGATAGGAGAAGACAGGAGGGGGAGGGATGGAGCCAAAAGCTGGACAGTTCATTGGCAAAAGGGATATGAGAGGATCATGGGACAGGAGGCCCAGGGAGAAGGAAAAGGGGGTGGGGGGGGGGGAACCCAGAGGATGGGCAAGGGGTATAGTCAGAGGGACAGAGGGAGAAAAAGGAAAGAGAGAGAAAGAATGTGTGTATATAAATAAATAACAGATGGGGTACGAGGGGGAGGTCGGGCAATAGCGGAAGTTAGAGAAGTCAACGTTCATGCCAGGAGGTTGGAGGCCACCCAGATGGAATATAAGGTGTTGTTCCTCCAACCTGAGTGTGGCTTCATCTTTACAGTAGAGGAGGCCGTGGATAGACATATCAGAATGGGAATGGGATGTGGAATTAAAATGTGTGGTCAAAAACTATGCTGTCTCCTGCAGAAATGCTATTCCCTTTTCTCAGTTCTTTTGTCTCCACCACTCCTGTTCCCTGACTTTCCTTTCCAAGACATCAGAGTTGTTCAAAGAACAGGATTTCCCTTCTTCTGCTATTGATGTTGCTCCCATCCACATCTCTTCTATTGCCTAGACATCTGCACTCATCCCATTTTCCCACTGCCTCTTATCCTCACCTACCACCCCATGAGACTCCATATCCAACACATCATTAATCACAGCTCTCACTATCTTCAATGAGATCCTACCACCAAACACATCTTTACCTCTCACCCGCTGTCTCTGCTCCCTCCATGATTCCCTTGTTCATTCAGCCCTCCCCACTAATTTCCCTCCTGTAACATATGAATGCAAGTGACAGAAATGCAACACTTCCCCTGTGAATCTGTTGTGGTCATCTATTGTATCCAGTGTTCCCAATGCAGACTCCTCTACAATGGTAAGACCCTATGTAAATTGGGGAATTGCTTTTTCAAGCACCTCCAGTCTACCCACCAAAAGCAGTATTTCCCAGTGGCCAACCATTTTAATTTCTATCCCATTTCCCATTCTGATGTGTCAGTCCATGGTTACCTGCTTTGTCATGATGAGGCCACTCTCAGGGTGGAGGAGCAACACCTCATATTCCATCCTTGTAGCCTCCAACCTGATGGGATGAACATCAATATCTTCTTCCAGTAGTTCTTTTCCCTCCCCCTTTCTCTCTATTCCCAACTCTGGCCTACAACCTCTTTGCCTCACCTGCCTACCACCTCCTACTGGTGCCTCTCCTTCTCCCCTTTTCCCTATGGTCCACTTTCCTCTCCTATCAGATTCCTTTTTCTCCAGCTCTTTATCTTTTCCACCCACTGTCACCTCCTAGTTCGTCCTCTTCCCCTCCCCCCACATTTTTATTCTGGTGTTTACCCCCTTTCTTTCCAGTCGTGAAGAAGGGTCTCGACCTGAAACATTGATTGTTTATTCATTTACAGAGATGTTGCTTGACCTGCTGAGTTCCTCCACTATTTTCTGTGTGAGGTTCTGTGTTGTATTGAGTGCCATTATTAGGAAGTAAGACAACATGGCATTTTTGATGTTTTTTAAATTTCTTTCTTTTGTCAAACCTGTGCTTGGCTCACCCTATTTAGAGGTTGAGTGGTTCTTAGAGACTTGGTTGTCATTGTTGGAATGGAGTAGGAAAAACACAGAAAACTAGTTTTAAAATAAGGAAGTTAAAATACCTTGGGCTACAAGGAGAAGGTTAGATCACACTTGGAATATTGTCACAAACATGAGAAAATCTACAGATGCCGGAAATTCGAGGCAATATACACACAAAGTGCTGGAGGAACTCAACAGGCTAGGCAGCAACTATGGAAAAGATTAAACAGTTGACGTTTTGGGCCAAGACCCTTCATCAGTCCTGTGTTGCCTTGGAGTATTGTGTTCAATTCTGGTTGCCTCATTGTAGGAAGGATGTGGAAGCTATAGAGTGGGTGCAAAGGAGATTTACCAGGATGCTCACTGGATTGGAGAGCATGTCTTATGAGGAAAGCTTGAGTGAGTGAGGGCTTTTCTCACTGGAGAATAAAAGGTAGCTTGACAGAGGAGTACAAGATGATATGAGTCATAGGTTGAGTGGACAGACAAAGACTTATCCAGGGTGAAAAAGGCTAATACAAGTGGGCACAATTTAAAAGGAGGATTGGAGGAAAGAATGGCGGGGGGGTGGGGGGAATGTCAGAGGTAAGCTCTTTACCGCGAGACTAGAGGGTGCATGGAATGCCCTGCCAGGGGTGGGGTCGTGGGTTAAAGAGTCTATATGGTTCTGTAATGTTCTATGTTCAGCTGTATATTCTCATGTATGACCAACCCTCCTCAAAGCTTCATTGTCCAAGGTTTTTCATCACGTCCCAAAACTTAACATCTGGGATCACCATACTTCCTATGAGCTCCTTCCAGCAATTTTGTCCTGGGATTGGTTGCTGCCAAATATTGATCCTCCCAGGCAACTTTGTACAAGAGATGATTGTGCCTTCATTGACAACATTCAGGTAGGCCTGATGCAACGATCCCCTGCCAGGAGTAGATAGGACTTTATCCGGACTACCTTTACAAAACACAATGGCATTCACAGAAATCTCCACACACAATCTACATGCACACATTTTCTGTTTGATTTTTATTTGTTCCTTCATTACTTTTAAATTATTCTAATTATTCTGGTGCAATTTTCATCTAACCAAAACGCAGATTTGATCCTTCAAAGAGAATACATGGTGACGAATGGAGAATATGTAAGTATTCAAACACAATATAAAGAATATGTGGTGAAATTATCTGGCCTTCCAGTTTTAAGTAGCATTACTTAATGATTACAATCACAAAACTTCCAGTTAATTCCTGCAAAGGTGCTCAAAGAAGGAAAGAAGGATAACAAGGAGACTTTGCGGGTGTGTGTGTGAGAGAGGAAGAGAGAGAGAGAGAAACTAATCTGTCACAAGAGAGGTCCATTAGATTTATTTTGATTAACACCTTGGTCCTGGGTATGACTGTAAACTGCAACCGGCGATGAGGCTTTGACAGGGGACCTTCAGAGCTTTGGGGAAAGTGGAGTTAGCGCTTAGTCATTCATTGCTCCCAGGGCCGCTCTGACCCAGAACGGTAACACCTGCAAGGGTTCCTGCTCAGGATACGAGCGAAGGCCAACAGCAGATCCGGCAGGTTCAGTAACTGAACTTATGATGGAGAAGGCAGATGAGCTAGGACCTCAAATGTCAATGGCTATACTACAGGAGGATGAACATTTGGGAAGAGAAGTGACAATTTCTTTAGTTTGCCCAATGGTAGGCAATAGCAAACCACCGTTGCTACTTGCTAAGAAAACCAAGGTCAAACTCACAAAATGTATCACAAAACAACAGCGTCAAGAGGACCTTTAAGACAATTCCGAAGATGCTTTGCTCAGTAAGGTTGATTTTGGTCAGCAGGGGATCCCCGACCATCATCAGGCTACTACTCATAAAAGTAAAGTAACACAAAAGAAAATTATTGCCACTTGGAATGTAAGAACCCTGTATCAAGCAGGAAGATTGGACAATATGATAAATGAAATGGAAAGACTAAAGATTAACATCATGGGAATTAGCGAAGTTCGTTGGATAGGTGCTGGAACATGTCAGAATATAATAAAACACTAATTTATTCTTGTGGAACATCCCATACTAATAGAGTAGGAATTCTTATGGATGAAAACATGGCAAAAACATGTGTTTGAGGACATTGGGCAATATCAGAATGAGTGCTCCTTGTTAGATTCAGAGGACAACCATTTGATTTAGCAATTATACAGGTATATGCACCAACAACAGTTGGAACAAATAAGGATATAGATAAATTCTATGAAGAGCTTGAACAAGCAAAGAATGGATGCAAATCTCAAGATATTATTGTCATGGGAGATCTAAATGCTAAAGTAGGACAAGGTGCTGATGGAAATACCATAGGAAATTTTGGACTAGGGGAAAGAAATGAAAGAGGTGAGAAATGGATAGAATGGTGAAAGATGAATAATCAGGTCATTATGAATACCCACTTTAAAAACCATCCAAGACACTTGTGGACCTGGAAAAGTCCAGGTGATAACATTAGAAATCAAATTGACTTTATTGCTAGAAACCAAAGATTTAGAAACTCAGTGACTCAATGCAAAACATGTCCAGGTGCAGACTGTAATAGTGACCATAACCCAGTAGTATGTCATGTAAAAGTAAAACTTGAAAAAATAAAGAAGCAAAAACCTGAACAATCCCTTGACTACTTGCAATTAATTAAAGAAGAAAACTTAAGACAAAAATTTACAATTGAAGTAAGGAATAGATTTCAAAGTCTAGAAATAGAATCTGTTGAAGATGATAGCAATCATGTAGAAATGAAATTTAATTCTCTAAAGGATGACTTGGTAGAATCAGCAAAGTCAGTGATTACTAAAAAAGGAAAAAGCACAAGGAATAAATGAATGACAGATGAAATCAAAAATCTAATGGAAGAAAGGAAACGGAAGAAAGCAAATCCTATAGAATATAAGTCCTTAGATAAAAAAGTTAAAAGCTTATGTCAAAAAGCCAAAGAAGAATGGTTAAACCAGGAATGTGAGCAAATAGAAAGAATCCCTATTACTGATCCAAAAAGGTTACATCAACAAATCAAGAATATCACTGGTAAAAAGCTCCTCTGTTCTTCAAGTGGATGTTTGAAAGCAAAGGACGGTACCATTATCATGGAAAAAGATGAGATTATGAACAGATGGACTGAGTATATTCAGGAATTGTTTGAAGACGATCGAGGCGAAAAACCAGAAATTAAGAAAAACATTGAAGGTCCAAGTATTTTAAAATCTGAAGTTCATAATGCAATAAATAAGATGAAGAAAGGAAAGGCAGCAGGTCCTGATGAATTAGTAATAGAACAAATTATCGCTCTTGAAGATTATGGAATTGAAAAGCTTACTGATTTAATCAATGACATTTATGAGACTGGAATAATACCAGAAGAGATGAAAAATCAGTGTTTGTCACTCTTCCTAGGAAACCTGGAATGTGAATTACATAGGACCATAAGTTTAATGAGTCATATCACCAAATACTTCTAAGAATTTTGATGATGAGAGCTAGGAGTAAGATACAAGCTAAAATAGGTAAAGAACAATGTGGTTTTGTGAAAGACAAAGGTACAAGAAAGGCAATATTGATGTCAAGGATAAAATCAGAACGAGCTATTCAAGTGCAAAAAGAATTGTTTGTTTTATTGACTGCACAAAAGCATTTGATAAAGTGAAGCACAATAAGTTATTTGAAATACTACAGAAAACTCTAGATCTAGATTTAAAAGACCTCCGCCTAATCAGAAATCTGTACTGTGAACAAACTGCTGCTATAAGAATAGATGGAGAAGTGAGTCAGTTTACGAAGATCAAGAGAGGCGTTAGACAATGGTGTGTTTTCTCCCCTGATTTGTTTAATGTGTACAGTAAAACAATATTACAAAAGTAAGGGACATCTTGGGAATCACAGTTGGTGGTGAAAACATCAATAATTTCAGATATGCAGATGACACTGTGTTAATTACAAGTATGGAGGTAGAACTACAAAACTTAATTGATATAGTTGTTGAAGAAAGGGCAAAAATGGGTCTATCTACCAATTGCAAAAAGACAGACTGTATGGTGATATCCAAAAAGAAGGAAAATCCTATCTGCAGGCTGAGAATAAATGGGGAAGACATAAAATAAGTACAGAACTTTTGCTACTTAGGAAGCTGGGTGAGATCAGATGGCAGGTGCGACATGGACATCAAAAGAAGAATAGGGATGGCAAAAGACACCTTTACAAGAATGAAGAGTATGCTGACCAACACTAAACTAGGCATGACAACCTGCCTCAGAGTACTGAAATGTTACGTTTATCCAGTTATGTTATATGGCTCAGAATGTTGGACAATGTCTAGTAACACGAGGAAACGAATTGAAGCAGCAGAGATGTGGTTATTGAGGAGGATGCAAAGAATATCATGGATGAAATGAATATCTAACGAGGATGTCATGAACAGAGCAAACACAAAAAGAGAAATAATGTATGAGATCGTGAAAAGGCAACGTAACTTCATTGGACATGTGATTAGGAAAGAGGAGTTAGAATGCACGGTAATTATGGGAAAGATTGAAGGGAAGAAAGCAAGAGGAAGACAAAGATAAATGATGATGGAGACAGCAGCCAGAGAGCTGGAAATGAATTCCAATGAATTGATCCACTTGACCAGAAACAGGAGTGTGTGGGCCATGGCAGTCAAAGTTCAAACTGGGCACGGCACCTGATGATGATGATGATGATTAACACCACTCAGTCCTTTGAAGCTCTATGAAAAATTGCCGACTGAATATTTTCAAAGAAAGCTGTTTACTGTTTTAAGAGATGGATACTCCAGATAATTACAAAGATTTATACCACAAATTTTCCCTTTCAAAAAAAATGCCGTTTCAGGTGCAGCTTTTGATCCTTTCAAGATTTGATTAATGATTCTGAATCAAAATCAGCAGCACTATAAAAGTATGTTTGAAATAGCTTCACCATTGCCACCCACTGTAATTACATGGTTCAGCCAAAGCAATACATAATAAGGTTATTACCTTCTGTTGTTGTTCTAAGCTGGCTTAGAAATGCAAGTGAAGTACTGACCTCAAAAATAAGAATAGGAAATGCTGAGAAAGCCCAGCAACCTGGAGAGCATCCATGAAATGAGACACAGTTAATGCTTCAGGCTCAGGTCCCTTCATCACCAAGGTAACATGTCTGAACGACTGGCGTCCTGTCGCACTCACCTCAATAATAAGCAAATGCTTTGAGAGGCTGGTCAAGGAGTACATCTTCAGCATGTTACCACCCAAACTGGACCCCCTACAAATTGCCTACCGACACAATTGATAGATAGATGACTTAACAGCCACAGCTCCACACACTGATCTTACGCATCTGGAGAAGAAGGAATCTTATGTGAGGATGTTGTCTTGGACAACAGTTCAGCATTCAACACTGTAGTTCCATTCAGGCTCAACAAGAAGCTCAGAGATCTTGGTCTTCACCCTGCCTTGTGTAGCTGGATCTCGGACTTCCTGTCAGATTGCCGGCTGGTGGTATGAGTGGGCTCCCTCATCTCTGCTCTGCTGACTCTCAACATAGGTGCCCCTCAGGGCTGTGTACTAAGCCCCCTCCTTTACTCTCTGTATACCCATGACTGTGTCTCCACCCACAGCTCCAATCTGCTAATTAAATTTGCTGAAGACGGCACACTGATTGGCCTAATCTCAAATAATAACGAGGCAGCCTACAGAGAGGAAGTCATCACTCTGACACAGTGGTGTCAAGAAAACAACCTCTCCCTCAATGTCGCAAAAATAAAGGAGCTGGTTATGGATTACAGGAGGAATGGAGACAGGCTAACCCCTACTGAGATCAACGGATCGGGTGTTGAGAGGGTGAACAGCTTTAAGTTCCTCAGCATAAATATCACTGTGGATCTCACGTGGTTTGTACATATCAGCTGTGTGGTGAAAAAGGCACAACAGCGCCTCTTTCACCTCAGACGGTTGAGGAAGTTTGGTATGGGCCCCCATATCCTAAGGACTTTCTACAGGGGCACAACTGAGAGCATCCTGACTGGCTGCATCACTGCCTGGTATGGGAACTGTACCTCCATCAATCGCAGGACTCTGCAGAGAGTGGTGCGGACAGCCCAGCGCATCTGTAGTTGTGAACTTCCCACCACTCAGGACACTTTCAGCGACAGGTGTGTAAAAAGGGCTAGAAGGATCATTGGGGACCCGAGTCACTCCAACCACAAACTGTTCCAGCTGCTACCATCCAGGAAAGGGTATGGCAGCATAAAGGCCAGGACCAACAGGCTTCGGGACAGCTTCTTCCACCAGGCCATCAGACTGATTAATTCATGCTGAAACAATTGTATTTGTATGTTATATTGACTGTCCTGTTGTACACACTATTTATGATAATTTACTATAAATTACACAATGCACATTTAGACAGAGACGTAACGTAAAGATTTTTACTCATAATATGAAAAATGTAAGAAATAAAGTCAATTCAATACAGTCAGAAGTGGAGATAGAGAAACAAGTTCATCTAGGTTACAGAGAAAGTGGGGTAGGGTGAAAAATTTAAAAAGGGAGTTTTTCTGATTTGAGTGGATCTGGATTGACTGATGTGGCTGGTAGATAGTTAAAATCAGATTACACTTCCTTGTCCAATGTATTGCTAATGTTGTATAATCTGTGTAACATTGTACTCAACATACCCAGTAGTTCAGACAAACTGGATGGCAGCAATACAGAGTTCTCATACAAGCAGAAATCAAGTGTGTTATCTAAGATTGGAGAAAACTAGAAAAACTACTTGGGTCACTGGAAGGTGAGAAGAGGAGAGGTGAAAGGTCAGGTGCAACAGACAATCTGTTGGATGAAGAACTTACTGTGCTCTGTTCTGGTTACCTCACTACAGGAAGGATGTGGAAACCATAGAGAGGGTGCAGAGGAGATTTACAAGGATGTTAGCCTGGATTGGGGAGCATGCCTTATGAGAATAGGTTGAGTGAACTCGGCCTTTTCTCCTTGGAGCGACAGGGGATGAGAGGTGACCTGATAGAGGTGTATAAGATGAAGAGAGGCATTGATCATGTGGACAGTCAAAGGCTTTTTCCTAGGGCTGAAATGGCTAGCACGAGAGGCCACAGTTTTAAGGTGCTTGGAAGTAGGTATAGAGGAGATGTCAGGGGTAAGTTTTTTTCAGTCAGAGAGTGGTGAGTGCATGGAATGGGCTGCCAGTGATGGTGGTGGAAGCGGGTATGACAGGGTCTTTTAAGAGACTCCTGGATAGATACATGGAGCTTAGAAAAATAGAGGGCTATGGGTACCCCTAGATAATTTCTAAGGTAAGGACATGTTCGGCACAGCTTTGTGGGTCGAAGGGCCTATATTGTGCTGTAGGTTTCCTATGTTTCTATGAACTCTGTGGGTTAAGCAACATCTGTGAGACGGCCTTTGACACTACCTAATTGAGGCACAATGCAAAGCCCAAGGAACAGCGCCTCATATTCTGCCTGGGTAGTCTATAACCCAATGGTATGAACACTGAGTTTCCCAACCCCATCAGATCCTCTTCTGTTCTCCCAATTTTGTTCCTTTTTCCATACATCCTCCTAACTGCCACCCCTCCTGAATTACCCATTTTCACCCCTTCCTCTTCTTGGTTCTGTCAACCACATTTCATCCGCCGGCTTCCTCCCTCTCCTCCATTTGGTTCTGGTTCCATTTGCTGTTCACAGCTCACTTATGGTTCCCATTTTCACATTCCTTGCTTAACAGGTTCCATCACCAGGAGCCAATGTGTTCCTGCTTATCACCCTCAAACAGCTGTTGTCACCTTCACCCTCCCTTCCCCCCCCCACTTCACTCCGTCTGCCTCAGTTTGCATCTAATATCCTTACAGCTGATAATCTCCCAACCTCAGCCTTCTTCCTCACCTACTCTGCTTGATCTTGCTTCAACCTCACCCACACCCACCCAACCCCACCCCACCCCTCAGTCTACTGATCTCCACTGGCCCCTTCTCTCCACTCCCCATCTCCTCTATATACGGGCTATCTCCTCTTTCCACCCTCTGCTTGACCCAACTGGTTGATGTTTTCTTTCTCCCATCAATACAGCTTGACCCAACGAGCTCCTCCAGCAGACTGATCATTGCTACACATTCCAGCATCTGCCATCTCTTCTGCGTCCAACAATCTCTATTGATTAGGGCTTGGACCTACGTTTCACATGGTCTACTGCAATCCTAAATACTGCAACTTCTGAAGCTTGTATACTCTACTAGCTATTGAAAGAAAATAGGTTCACCACTCAACTATTACATTTCACACATCATTGCAGAAAAAGATGACACACAACTTCAGACCATCTCCTCATTTCTAATCACTTTTCTTAATTTAGAGATACAGCACAGTAAAAGACCCTTCCAGCCCAACAAACCCATGATGCCTATTTGCATCCAAGTGCCCAATTAACCTACTAACCTGCATATCTTTGGAAAGTGGGAGGATTCTCAGAAATAGGATGGATCATTTGGAAAGGTATGGACTGATCAGGGATAGACAGTATGGCTTTTGTACATGGGAAATCATGTCTCATAAATTTGATTGTTTTTTGTCAATGTGACCAAGAGATTAGATGAGGATTGCATCATAGGCATTGTCCACATGACCTTAGCAAGGCTTTTGACAAGGTCCTGCAGATCACATGTGATCCAGGGTGAACTGCCCAATTGGATACAAAATTGAGTTGGTGGAAGGAGTGAGAGGGTGGTAGTGGAGGGTTTTTTTTTTATCTGATTGGAGGCCTCTGACCAGTGGAGTGCCACAGGGATCTTGTGTTTGGTCCCTTGTTGTTTGTCATATATATATGTGTGTGTGTGTGTGTGTGTGTGTGTATGTATATATGTGTATATATATGTGTGTGTGTGTGTAAATATATATATATGAATAATTTGGTTGAGAATGAAGGTGACAAGATTAATACAACAGGAACCAACTGGGAAAGTGGGCAAAGGAATGTCAGATGGAACTTAAATCAAACAAAGATGAAGAGATTTTTTTGGGGAAGTTAAGCCAGGGCTGGACATAGGGCCCTGGAGACTGTTGTAGAACAGACAGACAAATGCATGGTGGTAACACTGGTAGCCCAGGTGGTGAAGAAGGTCTATGTCACAGTGGCCTTCATTGGATGGGACATGAGGTAAAAGAGTTGCTGAATGGAATTTTACGTGCAGTTCGGTTTGCTGTTATATAGGGAGGATGTGATTAAGCTACAGAAGGTGCAGAAAAGATTCATAATACTGTTGATGGAACTGGGGAACTTGGGTTATAAGGAGAAACTGGAAAGATTGTGACTGTTTCTACCAGACTGTAGGAGGATCTAATGAGAGGTTTATAAGACCTTGAGGAGCATAGGATTGTCATTGGATTGTTTTAATAGTTTTCCCAGGGTAGGGAAGACTAATACCAGAGGGGAAGAAGTTTGAGAAGAGGAAGACTATAAGAGGACCTGAGGGGAAAAAATATCATTCAGAGAGTGGCGAATATAAGGACTAAGCTGCAAGATGAAGTAGTAGATGTAGATCCGATGTTTAAGAGACATTTAGATCAAGGTATGGATAGGGTTTATGGGCTAAATGCAGGCAAATGAAATTAGCTCAGAAAGACACCCCGGATGAGTTGGGCCAAAGGCCTGTTTCTGTGCTTTATGGCTTCTAAAAGAAGTCCAATCAAAGGTGAAACCTTAGACAGTGTATCCAAGCACTGGACTCCCAATTAAGTTAATAAGCCAAGAAATTGAATGAAAACTCCCTTAGACACTGCTGCCTATCTGTTGATCTCACATTTTGCATATTTTATAGAGTTCAAACCCATTTCTGACTGAACTCCCTGCATGAAGTTCTAACTCTGAAGTACAAAGAAGCTATTCATAAGAATAAAAGTAAACATACCATAAGCTTTACTCTAGCTTCTAACCCATACAATTACTCACCAAGCTAAAATTGACCTGCTATTAAAAAGCTGTTAAATATTACTCCGGAAATTTCTAAAAAAAATACTGACGGCATCTTTACTTCTGTTTAATTTGAGTCATGTTGTAATGTTTTCTATTGAATAGAGCAAACTAGTTTAGAACGCCTTTTGCAAATATTCTGAGAAAATAAACAGATGGAATATTTTAGGAAACTATAACAGTGTAAAACAAAAAATGAATATCTCAGCCCAGAATATTTAATACTGCATCTTAAGGAAAAGCAAATTCCATCAGATATCTGGAAAATAGTTGCTCATTGCTAATGAATTCCACAAGGGGGAACTCTTTACATAACGATTCAAATTCATTACTGATTAAACCAAATATCCCATTGCTCAACTCTTCCATGCGTCACACTTATGTTTGAATCTGTGGTGGCGATATTAAGTCAATACTGATATAGATAAACAGGAAATTCAATTACTAAATAAATACCACACCTATACATCTGGTAGAAGAATATTTTTCTTTCTGAAATAAGCATTCATACTGCAAAGTATTTTATACTGTGTGGAAATACTGAAGAAATTATGAGTTTTTGGGAGCCTGTCTTGCATACAGTTGAACAGGATAAATATTGTACAACTACAGGTTTTCCCAGTTTATCTTAAGTGTTTTTGGTTGAATGTAATAATCCACCCATGGAAAAAAAAGACATGGAAATCCCCTTTTGAGATTAACCACAATTTATCATGAGACTTTGAGTGGCTTTCCTTGAAAGTGGACACCCAAATCTGACATCAGATTTCATAATGCAGTAGTGCATAGCATATGAAACCATTGCTCAGATGCCGTGGTGAGATGGCCATTGACTTATGCTGGAATATGAGCTCATGCCTCTAAACCACGAGTTCTGCATGGCCACACTATCAGGGGGAACATATGAGCCTGCACAAATGGCTTAAGTTGACTCATTTATAGATTTACTGGTGCTAATAGCACGCAGTCTATCTGAGGTGATTCTTAAAAACTAATGTAAGTAATTTACTGGCACAAGTAATCATTTTTCATATAGCTTGCCCCGTTAAACATTTGACTGGATGACTGAAAATTCAATAAGAACACTTTAAATGAGTTGCAATTTGCCATTCATTGAGTCATAAATTTGTGCAAGCACAAAAGCAGGCCCTTCAATCCATCATGTTTATTCCAACTCTTTTACACATCTACATCAACCCCATTTTCCTGCTTTAGGTTTGATTCCTTTTAGATCTTGCCTATCTAAGTACCTGCCTACATCTCTCTCAAACGTAATGACTGTATCTGACTCCAATATCCTCTGTGGCAGCAAATTCCAGAAATCAACAACTCCCTGTTTAGGAATCTTTCCCCTTAAATCATTTTAGAACTTCTTTTTATCTTAAACCTATGCTTTCATGTTTTTATGCTCCCATCCACCCTATATACTCCTCATAGAATTTTATATACCTCTGTTAGCCACCTTCACAGCAGGGAAAGGTAAAGAAACAACGTTAGCTATTCTCTAGTCTTCTGGCTCCTCACTTGTGGCCAATGAAGATACAAAAATCTTTGTTGGGGCCCCAGCTCAACGCAGTTCAATGTTTGAACTTTGAGCTATCTCTTGCTTCCCAAAAAAGCGTGGGATAAATCTCATAAAAATTAAAGATTAGCTTGATTTGTCACATGTATGTCAGGACATATATTGAAACGTATTGTTTTGTGTCAATAACCAACACAGTCCAAGATGTGCTTGGGCCAGCTTGCAGATGTCACCACAGCTCTGGCACCAACATAGCATGCCCACAACTTACTAACCCTAACCTATACATCTTTAGAATGCGGAGGAGCCAAAGCACCCAGAGGAAATCTATACAGTCACAGGGAAAACTTACAAATTCCTTGCAAGCAGCAGCAAGAATTGGACCCCGACCTTACAGCAAGCGCTGTAAAGCATTACACTAACTTCTACACTGTGCCATTTCTGGGGATTCATCAACCTTTCTAAATCCCATAATATCTAACTCCTCCTTCTTAATGCTGATGTGCTCCATATTATTCACGGATTCCTCTTTTAACTCACTACATTCCCCATCCTTGTCTTTGAAGAATATAAATGAGTATTCATTGAGGACCTCACTTGCATCACCTAGCTCCACACGTAGATTTACCTTTTGGTTCCTGAAGTGACACACTCTTTCCTTGGCTAACATTTTGCTCTGAGTATGCCTATAGAATGTCTTGAGTTTCCCTTTAATCTTACTTGGTAAGGGTAACTCATGCCAACATTCTTGGTCATACTTAACAGATTCTGCCCCATCTAAGCCCTTTAAACCAAGTCAATCCCACTTTATATTTGGAAAGTTAACAAGTTAATCACCAGCACCTACTCTCCCCACAACCCCCCTATATAACCCTATTGCTTTTAAACCCTTCTGTGATTTGCTTACATACTTATTCCTCTAATTCCCACTATCAATTGGGAGGTCTATAAGTATAACCTCAGCATTGTGATTGTCACTTCCCTATTCCTATTCCTAAATTCAACCAAAATGGTCTCATAGGATGATCCCTGCAGGATATCCACCCTAAGCATTGCCATTATGTTCTCCCTAATCAGTAGTGCAAAGCCCCATCTTCCTTTCTACCTCTCTGTTACATCCGGAACTTCCACTTCTCGGATTAAGCTAGCAGTCCTACCCTCACCGAAACTATGATTACAATAACATCATAATTCCAAATGCTGATCCATGCTGTCAGCTCATTTGATTTATCTGTGAAGCAATTGGCATTAAAATAACTACAGTTGAACCTGCCAACCATCCCATGCTTCCAAACTAAGTTACAGATACAGCATGGTAACAGGCCCTTTGGCTCAATGAGCCTGCACTGTGCAATTAAACCCATAGAACCAGAGAACATTACAGCACAGAAACAGGCCTATTGGCCCTTCTTGGCTGTGCCGAGCCATTTTTCTGCCTAGTCCCACTGACCTGCACCTGGACCATATCCCTCCATACACCTCTCATCCATGTACCTGTCCAAATTTTTCTTAAATTGACCCTCATTTACTTCTTCACCTGGCAGCTCATTCCACACTCCCACCACTCCCTGTGTGAAGAAGCCGCCCATAATGTTCCCTTTAAACTTTTCCCCCTTCACCCTTAACCCACGTCCTCTGGTTTTTTTCTCACCTAGCTTCAGTGGAAAAAGCCTGCTTGCATTCACTCCATCTATACCCATCATAATTTTATATACCTCTATCAAATCTCCCCTCATTCTTCTATGCTCCAGGGAACAAAGTCCTAATCTATTCAACCTTTCTCTGTAACTGAGTTTCTCAAGTCCCGGCAACATCCTTGTAAACCTTCTTTGCACTCTTTCAACCTTATTAATATCCTTCCTGTAATTTGCTGACCAACACTGCGCCCATGTGACTAATCAACCTACTAACTTGTTTGAGAGGGGAAAAACGCATTTGTTTATGTAATTGTATTTAAAAAAAACTAATGATAGTCACTAAAGTACTAACAAAATGTTCATCATGAAACAATGAAAAATTGTTTTGAAGCAGAACGTCTGGAAGTCCTAAAATGAAGGAAAAGGAAATATTGCTTGTGGTCCTTACTGGTTAAAAGTTAAATGCAAGCAATACTAAAGGAGCCACTGAGCTAATGGAGATCCCTTACAAGAGTGGGATCCTTTACAGAAATAGGAGAATTATCGTGGAGGATAAGGAAATGGTAGCGGAATTAAAAGAATATATCTTGTGTCTGTCTTTATGGGAAACACACACATAACGTGCCAAGTGTATTTGAAAATCAAGTGATTGAGAAACAAGGAAGTTCTTAGTCACAAAATGAAGGTGGTGATCTTGAAAGCTGAAAACTCACAAGGATTAGTTGTGAAAGTTGTGTCTCCAGAATACGTGGAAGTTATAATTATCAGTTTTCAAGGTTCTGCCAATTCCGGACTTCTTTCCTTGTGGAATTGATGGTTGTGAATTTGAGTACAAAAAGAGAGAAGAAAGAGAGATCTAGAATGTTTTAGCCGTATAACGAAAGATAGAACTTGAAAGGATGACAGGCATCTTGAAAACCAATCAACAGAAGCCATCAAGGGTCATGAGGACAGGTGAAAGTGGTGGAGGTTTTCTGAAACAGACGAAGTGCAACATTCTAATGAATGACTCAGCCATGTTACCACTGATGAGTCAGGAAACCCCCCCATCTCCTCCTGACAAGACACATCAGGTTAATTGGTTAACATGTTAAGCCAAAAACAGAACCATTATGTCAGGAAGCCTCTTGAGGAGGAAACAAGTAACCTCACCAACAGCTGTAGTAGGTAACAAAAAATTTGCTCAATCCGTTTATAATTGTTGCTGAACAATGGGACGAGACAGATTAATAATGTGGCATGGACTAGATGGGCCAAAGGGCCTGTTTCTGTGCAGTAGTGTTCTATGACTCTACGAAACTGCATTAGAAAATCCAATATAAAATGAAACAACAGAAGTATGAGCACTTTGAGACCATAAGGGTTCAGGTCAAATTTTTTTAAAAACTCCTGTCTGTAAACCTGACTGAATGTGTAACACTTGAGTGACACTTATGTAAGGGGTCTTTCTTTTGTTACATTTAAAATGGCGAGCAGGGTGTGATCTCTACTGCCCTGCAAAGTTATGTCACTGCTTTATGCACCTGGGTTGGGTTTTGTGTTTTACAAGGAGTACTGGTGAACTCTGTTAACGTCATGAGGGCATGACTTTTTGAGGTGGGGGGAGAGTGTACGGGGTCTTTCTTTTGTTACATTTAAAATGGCAATTTTGTTATGTTAATCTGGGGAATGCGGCTTTGTTGTGTTTTAACGCTGCAGAGAGTTTGCGCTAACAGTTTGTTTTACTTTAAAATGATGATAACAAGGTTCTATTAGCCAATGGGTGGTTATGTATCATTTTGTTTTCGGATGCCATGCTGTATGATATGACTGTGGACTGGGTTTTGGCGGGGAGTCGGAGAAGAGACGAGGAGGACCACGGACGTGTGGAGAGGCTCTGGTCGATCACTCAGGGTGGTCCCGAGCCGTGAGTCGATGGAATTCGAGTGGTCGTCTGAAGTCGAATTGAGCTCCAACGTAGCGCGCAAAGAACTTGGACTTTGATAAGTGTTGGCGCCTTTTTTTTTCATTACTCACCTCTCTGTATCAAATGTATATTAATGTCATAGAATTAGTAATATCTATAAAGTGTATTTGTTAAAATTTACTGGGTGTGCTGGCTGATGATTGATGTTGTGATTGATTCGGGCGGCAACCGACCCTGTGGGGAGTGTTGAGGCGGGTGCTGGGCTGGATTTCCCCTAGACATACACGAGCCAATATAACGGAACGTTACAAGTGGGGGCTCGTCCGGGATTTGGACTTTTCGGGAAAGTTGTACTTGTCGTTGTGGTAAGTGGTGTGAAGATGGATCGAGATAAGATTGTAAGTTGGTGTGAAATGGAGGAGGTACTGGTGAATCATGCGTGTGTGGTAAGCGGGGTCGATTATCGCATTCCGGCAGAGGTACTGGTGTGAGGGTTGAGTTTGATTAAAGGTATCGGGCAGGTAGAACTTGTAGCTAGAAGGGTTGTGAAAGAACTGGAGGCTAGCTGGATGTTGGTGCGGACGAGTGCTGACGTCATGACTTTAGAACTACCAGCGACAGTCCATGCCCCGGGGGAGGCGGGGCCGCGGGGTCTCCACACTCTCCCCGAGGACACAAGTGAGGAGGTGCCGGAGGAGGAGGAGCTAGATGAGGCCCCAAGGGAGGTGCCAGTAGCCAGGGGTGGAGGTGTGGAGTGGGAAGGTTTGGCCAGGCCCGGCCCCCATGGGCGGGATGAGAATGCCGAGTTAACGGCTGCTATTACCTCCCTGGCGAGAAGGGTTGAGGGGCCCCACCCGAAGCTGAGAATTTTCTCGGGAGCCAAGCCCACCCCGGAAGGGGAGGATGACTATGACACCTGGGTTGAAGATACATCCCAATTGTTAGAAGTGTGGCCAGTTTCGGATGAGGAAAGGAGACAACGATTAGTTGAAAGCTTAAGGGGCGGGGCGGCCCGGGTGGTCCGCTATCTGAGAGCGGCACGCCCCTTGGCTTCCCTATCGGAGTGTTTGGACACTTTGGAGGAAGTGTTTGGACTGTCAGGGGATTCCTGGCGACATTTAGCGGAGTTTCAACTGATGGGGCAGAGAAGAGGGGAAAAGCTCTGAGACTATGCTTTCAGGCTGGAAGGAAAGCTTACGGGGTTGCTGCGACGAGGGGTAGTGAAGGAGGACGAAGTGGCCGGGTTAAGGATGAGCCAGATATGTAGCGGTTCCCGGGAGGATGACAGAGTGGCTTGGAGTGTACGGCAGTCATTTAAGCAGAGCCCCCTCCATCATTCGGACAGCTGATCCGAGAGGTACAGGCCGAGGAGTGTGCGTTGGGCCGACCAGGGGGCTCGGACCCTCAGGGACGGTCTTCAGCGGTTCAGGAGGTGGTAGCCGGGGTGAGACCAGAGAAATCCAAGAGGTCCCCGGGGGCCCGTATCGGGAGGAGAGAGGCAGCGAGTAGTGGGTGCTATAACTGTGGGAGAGAGGGGCATTTCCGCCGGGAATGTGAGTGGCCGGGGGCGTGCTACCGCTGTGGGGAAGCTGGCCACTTGCGGAAGGATTGTGAGAGACGAGATGCGCCGAGGGGGGAGGGCCCCCGGGCCACCAAGAAGGGAGAGGTGTCGGGAAACTTAGGAGAGGCTCAGTGAGGGAACGGACTGGAGTCTTGGGAGGAACACGTTCCCAGAAAACCGCTATGGAACCCCGGAAGGAACAAGCCCAAATTCCTGATGGACTGGTGGGACCCCGTTCCAGCGTGTCCCTACGGATAGAGGAAATCTTTGCGAAAGCCATCCTTGACACCGGGTCGCAGGTTACCTTACTGTACCGGTCGTTCTACAACAAATATCTGAAGCATTTGGCAGTAACACCGTTTAACGCATTGGAGATTTGGGGCATAAGTGATGGTGATTACCCGTACGATGGATACTTGTCAGTGAGATTGGAATTTTCAGAGGGAGATGGGGGAGTATCGGAAGCCTTTGAGACGCTGGTGTTGGTTTGTCTGGACCCGGTGGAGACCGGTGGTGCTGCCCTGTTGGTGGGGACTAACTCCCCTCTGGTGCGACGGCTCTTGGGAGCCTGTAAGAAGAAGGGGGGGGAGAACTTTCTGGAGACCCTCTCGGTCCACCCCGTTTTCCGAGCGGTGTACGAAGGAGTGGGTGACCCCCAGGGGCTGGATCCTGAGTGCAAACAAGGGACGGTGTGGTGCACTCAGGCGAGGCCTAAGGTGATACGGCCAGAGGAGGCGGCATTAGTGATGGGAACCCCCAGATTCCCCGGATTACCGCCGGGAGAGGCCCTGCTAGTAGACGCCCCCGACGACCTGGAAAGGGAGTCCCGGTTCCCGGCTGGGGCGCTGGCGAGACCTGAATTGCAGAGGCCCTCAGCTATACAGGCATGGCGGATGGGGGTGATGGTAAGGAACATAATGGAGAGGGAGATCACCTTTAAGCGCGGGATGCCCCTCGCGCACTTGTTCCCGGTGACGGTGATGTCCAGCGCCCCCGTGAGGAGAACTATTGGGAAATGGGGGTCGGCTGACCGAGGAGGCCTTTAATTTTGAAAACTCCCCTGTACCGCCGGCGTATAAGAGCAGACTGGTGGAGAAGATGCTGAAGTTAGGGGATGTCTTTTCTCAGGGCGAGTTTGATGTAGGGTGTTCCAAGAGCACTCAGCACACTATTCGGGTGACAAATGACACCTCGTTTAAGGAGAGGTCACGGCGGTTGGCCCCAGCAGATGTGGAGGACGTGCGGCAGCACTTGCGGCAGTTGAAAGACGCAGGGATTATTGCGGAGTCCTGAAGCCCCTATGTGGCCCCCATAGTGGTGGCAAGGAAGAAAAATGGGAAGGTACGCATGTGCGTGGACTACAGGACCCTGAACCGCTGCACTGTTCCCGACCAATATACGGTCCCGAGGGTGGAAGATGCCTTGGCCTGTCTGAGTGGTGCACAGTGGTTCAGTGTATTGGATTTGCGGAGTGCGTATTACCAGATTCCGATGAGCGAGGCTGATAGGGAGAAGACAGCCTTTATCTGTCCCCTGGGGTTTTTCCAGTTCGAACGAATGCCCCAAGGTATCTCGGGGGCCCCAGCCACCTTTCAGCGGCTCATGGAGCGGACAGTGGGGGACATGAACCTGCTGGAGGTATTGGTGTACCTGGACGACCTGATAGTGTTTGGATCTACGTTGGAGGAACATGAGGAGCGGCTGCTGAAGGTGCTGAGTCGGCTGAAGGAGGAAGGGTTAAAACTTTCCCTGGATAAATGCCAGTTCTGTAAGACGTCGGTCAGCTATGTCGGGCACATAATCTCGCGAAATGGAGTGGCCACCGATCCGGGTAAGATAGCCGCGGTCACCACCTGGCCGAGACCTCAGAAGGTGAGCGCCTTACGCTCGTTTTTGGGGTTTTGCGGATATTACCGGCGATTCGTGAAAGGATATGCGAAAATGAGTCATCCATTGAACCAGCTGCTGTGTGGCTATCCACCTGTGGGGAGGAGGAGGAAGGGAGACCGAGGGTCGGAGGTAGGAGGATACTTGAACCCGGGGGAGCCTTTTGGATTGAGGTGGGATGCTCAATGTGAGGAGGCGTTCCAATCTCTGAAAAGGGCGCTGACGCAGGCCCCAGTGTTGGCTTTTGCTGATCCCCAGAAGCCGTATGTTCTACACACTGATGCCAGTCACGACGGTCTGGGGGCTGTTCTGTACCAGGAACAGGGAAACGGATTGAGGCCGGTAACGTTTGTCAGTCGGAGCTTGTCGCCATCTGAGAGAAACTATTCCACTCACAAGCTGGAGTTCTTGGCGTTGAAATGGGCGGTGGTGGACAGGTTGAGTGACTACCTATACGGGGCCCAGTTTGAGGTGAGAACTGATAACAACCCCCTCACTTATATCCTGACCTCGGCGAAGCTGGACGCTACTGGGCACCGGTGGTTAGCAGCCTTGTCTGCCTATGAGTTCAGCCTGAAGTACCGCCCGGGGAGTCGGAACATCGATGCAGATGCCCTGTCTTGTCGGGCGCACGACGAGTCGGGCACGGCCGAGGAGTGGAAGAGTGTCCCCGCCCAGGGAGTAAAGGCCATGTGTCAAGTTGGGAGCAACGGGGAAGTAGGAGCACAGATGGGAACGGATCGGGCAGTAGATCAACTGGGGGCTGACGGTGACGCGCTACCCACTGGTTACTGTAATGTGACTGCTCTGAGGAACAGGCAGCTGCCGGAGTTGAGTCCCCAGGAAGTAGAGGCGGCTCAGCGTGATGACCCAAGCATTGGCACTATCTGGTACGCGGTTAGCCAGGGTGATATGGGGCAGGTGGAGAAGGCGAAACATGCCTCCGTTCCTCTACTACTGAAGGAGTGGCCCCGGTTGAAGCTGAAGAACCACGTCCTGTACCGAGTCACGTCGCCTCCAGACCACCCCCGGCGTTGGCAGCTGGTCATGCCTGAGAAGTATCGAAAGGCTGTGCTCCAGGCTCTACATGATGATTCCGGGCACTTAGGGGTAGAGAAGACCTATGGATTAGTCAAGGACCAGTTTTACTGGCCCCGGATGAGGGGGGAGGTGGAAGAATACTGTAAGACCTGTAGCCGTTGCGTCAGGAGGAAGACCTTGCCTGTGCAGGCGGCTCAGTTATCCCACTTGCAGAGTGCGGGACCCATGGACCTGGTGTGTATGGATTTCCTGTCTATTGAGCCAGACACCAGCAATACTGCGAATGTCTTGGTCCTCACGGATCACTACACTAGATATGCGCAGGCTTTTCCTACTAAGGATCAGAAAGCGACTACAGTGGCGAAGGTGTTATGGGAGAAGTACTTTGTTCATTATGGCCTTCCCCGGCGGATCCACAGTGATCAGGGATGGGACTTCGAGAGCAGGCTTATACATGAATTGCTGGATATGCTTGGGGTTGAAAAGTCCAGAACCACCCCCTATCACCCGCAGGGTGATCCTCAACCCGAGAGGTTTAACCGGACCCTGCTGGACATGCTCGGCACCTTGGAGATCGGGCAGAAGAGTAAGTGGAGTCAGCACATTGCCCATTTGGTTCATTGTTACAATTGTACTCGCAATGATGCTACGGGGTACTCGCCCTACTATCTGATGTTCGGACGGGAAGCGAGGTTGCCCATTGATCTGTGTTTTGGGACTGAAGCGGGGGAAATACCTTCGAAGCCATGTCTGAAGTACATGTCCGATATGAGGAGAGAGTTGAAAAGGGCGTACGAGTTGGCTGAGGCGGGAATAAAAGGAGGTATGATCAGAAGGTAAAGTTCGTCCAGCTATTGCCAGGAGACCGAGTCCTTATCCGGAATTTAGGACTACAGGGTAAGCACAAGTTGGCGGACCGTTGGGCAGCCACCCCATATGTAGTGGAGAGTCAGATGCCGAATCTCCCGGTTTACCAGGTGAGACCCGAGGGCGGGCAGGGGCCTGTCAAGGTACTCCATCGGAACCACCTGTTGCCTCTGGGTCGAGAGGTGAAGATGGACCCAGAGCCCGAATGGGAGTTTACTCCTATTACGAGGACTTTGCAAGGGCACGGGGCGCGGGAAGAGCCCGCTGCGAAGAAAACGGGGCCGGTCCCCACCTCGAGAAGGGATACGTCATCGGAAGATGATGATTCGGACATGTGGTACCCGCTTCCGTTCGCTGATTCCCCGGTGCCGGGAGAAGAGACTCTTGGCTCTTCCATCACTGAGTCAGGGGAACCGAGGGAGGGTGTTGCAGAGCCGCCTGTATTACAGCCGGGTCTGGGGGAGGAGAGGGTGGAGGCAGAACCTGAGCCAGAGGGCTCACAGGGGCAGAGGAATCCCGGTGAAGGGGAAGGTCCGACAGATAGGTTCGAGGGGTCAACTGGGGTGTCTGAACAGGGAGAGTCAGCAGAGGAAGTACAGAGGCCTCAGAGGAGTAGGCATCCCCCAGAAAGACTCACTTATATAGCGCCGGGAGAGCAGGGTGTGATCTCTACTGCCCTGCAAAGTTATGTCACTGCTTTATGCACCTGGGTTGGGTTTTGTGTTTTACAAGGAGTACTGGTGAACTCTGTTAACATCATGAGGGCATGACTTTTTGAGGTGGGGGGAGAGTGCACGGGGTTTTTCTTTTGTTACATTTAAAATGGCGATTTTGTTATGTTAATCTGGGGAATGCGGCTTTGTTGTGTTTTAACGCTGCAGAGAGTTTGCGCTAACAGTTTGTTTTACTTTAAAATGATGATAACAAGGTTCTATTAGCCAATGGGTGGTTATGTATCATTTTGTTTTCGGATGCCATGCTGTATGATATGACTGTGGACTGGGTTTTGGCGGGGAGTCGGAGAAGAGACGAGGAGGACCGCGGACGGGTGGAGAGGCTCCGGTAGATCACTCAGGGTGGTCCCGAGCCGTGAGTCGACGGAATTCGAGTGGTCGTCTGAAGTCGAATTGAGCTCCAACGTAGCGCGCAAAGAACTTGGACTTTGATAAGTGTTGGCGCCTTTTTTTTTCATTACTCACCTCTCTGTATCAAATGTATATTAATGTCATAGAATTAGTAATATCTATAAAGTGTATTTGTTAAAATTTACTGGGTGTGCTGGCTGATGATTGATGTTTGTGATTGATTCGGGCGGCAACCGACCCTGTGGGGAGTGTTGAGGCGGGTGCTGGGCTGGATTTCCTCTAGACATACACGAGCCAATATAACGGAACGTTACACTTAAATACAACAAAAAGATGAGGTGTTACATTCAGTGTTGTGGGGAGTGAACTGAAAGCAGAAATACTTCATCACAAACTACAGAGGGAGCTTTTACTATCCAAACTCTTAAAAAAATATCAGTTACAGCAGGACGATGAATCCAGTGGTTTATCGGAAATTGATAAGGTGAACTATGCCCATTTGCGTTAATTGCCTTTGTGACTCATTCTGGCTCACACATACTGTAAGCACACTAAGAAACTGTGTTGGAGAAACAAATGACTTTAATAGAATAAATCAGTAATCTAGTTAAACCCTGACAAATGTCCTTAACAGAGTATATATCCGTAACCTTGTTGACTTTGACAAATGACTAACAAAGTACACATAAATTATATTATTAACTTTTTAAAAAAAAATCTCCCCACCAATCTCTCCCCTTGGCTCCTGCACAGATTTTACCAGGTGGACACAACTTTACCAGTGGGACCCTCAGCTGACAGAACCATTCAAACCATCCACCAGACTTGCTGCTGTGGACATCATGTCCTTTATTCTATTCACATCCCTTAATAATTTGTAATTTTCGTGAAATTCTGCTGGATATCCAGCTATTTAACTTGAATGGGGAATGGAAGAATCAGACACTGTAAATATTGTGGAGACACAAGAGTCTGCAGGTGGTAGAATCTGGAGCAAAAAACAAACTACTGGAGGAACTAGGTTGGTTGAGTAGCACCTGTGGGCTGGGATGGGAACGAGATGGTGAAGGAATTGTCAATGATTTGGATCAAGATACTGATTCCAATCACCTAACAAATGCTTTTTGACCTACTGAGTTCCTCAATCAGTTTGATATTTATTGTAAATTAGATGGTGGTCCCTTTTTCCTATGTGACAGTGGTGCAGTTGACATGAGGGGGATGATTACCATCAGCACAGCATGCAATCTGTTAGTCTCTGCTGGTAGAAAATATAAGCATTTTAGCTATGTGGTTGCTACCTAAATTCCTCAATTATTTGCCATAAATAATACTTCTAGACAAAGTAAATCCTTATCTTCTTGAAAATAAAAACATGAAAGATATTTCAATGCTTTTGTTAAATGTATTCTATCTAAAGTTGATCATTGTGTAATTCTTGAAGTCCTAAAATGAAGGAAAAGGAAATATTGCTTGTGGTCCTTACTGGTTAAAAGCTAAATGCAAGCAATTCTAAAGGAGCCACTGAGCTAATGGCGATCCCTTACAAGAGTGGGATCCTTTACAGAAATAGGAGAATTATCGTGGAGGATAAGGAAATGGTAGCGGAATTTAAAAAATAATATCTTGTGTCTGCCTTTATGGGAGACACACACATAACGTGCCAAGTATATTTGAGAATCAAGTGATTGAGAAACCAAGGAAGTTCTTAGTCACAAAATGAAGGTGGTGATCTTGAAAGCTGAAAACTCCCAAGGATTAATTGTGAAAGTTGTGTCTCCAGAATACGTGGAAGTTATAATTATCAGTCTTCAAGGTTCTGCTAATTCTGACCTTCTTTCCTTGTGGAATTGATGGTTGTGAATTTGAGTACAAAAAGAGAGAAGAAAGAGAGATCTAGAATGTTTTAGCCGTATAATGAAAGATAGAACTTGAAAGAATGACAGGCATCTTGAAAACCAATCAACAGAAGCCATCAAGGGTCATGAGGACAGGTGAAAGTGGTGGAGGTTTTCTGAAACAGGCAAAGTGCAACATTCTAATGAATGACTCAGCCATGTTACCACTGATGAGTCAGGAAACACCCCCATCTCCTCCTGACAAGACACATTAGGTTAATTGGTTAACGTGTTAAGCCAAAAACAGAACGATTATGTCAGGAAGCCTCTTGAGGAGGAAACAAGTAACCTCACCAACACCTGTAGTAGGTAACAAAAAATTTGCTCAATCCGTTTATAATTGTTGCTGAACAATGGGACGAGACAGATTAATAATGTGGCATGGACTAGATGGGCCAAAGGGCCTGTTTCTGTGCAGTAGTGTTCTATGACTCTATGAAACTGCATTAGAAAATCCAATATAAAATGAAACAACAGAAGTATGAGCACTTTGAGACCATAAGGGTTCAGGTCAAATTTTTTTAAAACTCCTGTCTGTAAACCTGACTGAATGTGTAACACTTGAGTGACACTTAAGTATAACAAAAAGATGAGGTGTTACACATTCAGTGTTGTGGGGAGTGAATTGATAGCAGAAAAACTTCATCACAAACTACAGAGGGAGCTTTTACTATCCAAACTCTTAAAAAATATCAGTTACAGCAGGAAGATAAATCCAGTGGTTTATCAGAAATTGATAAGATGAACTATGCCCATTTGTGTTAATTGCCTTTGTGACTCATTCTGGCTCACACATACTGTAAGCACACTAGGAAACTGTGATGGAGAAACAAATGACTTCAATAGAATAAATCAGTAATCTAGTTAAGCCCTGACAACTTCAACAATGTAAATATCCGTAACCTTGCTAACTCTGACAAATGACTAACAAAGTACACATAAATTATATTATTAACTTTTTTAAAAAAAATCTCCCCACCAATCTCTCCCTTTGGCTCCTGCACAGATTTTACCAGGTGGACACAACTTTAACAGTGGGACCCTCAGCTGACAGAACCATTCAAACCATCCACCAGACTTGCTGCTGTGGACATCATGTCCTTTATTCTATTCACATCCCTTAATAATTTGTAATTCTCCTGTAATTCTGCTGGATATCCAGCCATTTAACTTGAATGGGGAATGGAGGAATCAGACACTGTAAATATTGTGGAGACACAAGAGTCTGCAGGTGGTAGAATCTGGAGCAAAAAACAAACTACTGGAGGAACTAGGTTGGTTAAGTAGCACCTGTGGGCTGGGATGGGAACGAGATGGTGAAGGAATTGTCAATGATTTGGATCAAGATACTGATTCCAATCACCTAACAAATGCTTTTTGACCTACTGAGTTCCTCAATCAGTTTGATATTTATTGTAAATTAGATGGTGGTCCCTTTTTCCTATGTGACAGTGGTGCAGTTGACATGAGGGGGATGATTACCATCAGCACAGCATAGTAGTCATAGTCATAGTCATAGTCATACTTTATTGATCCCAGGGGAAATTGGTTTTCGTTACAGTTGCACCATAAATAATAAATAGTAATAGAACCATAATAATTAAATAGTAATATGTAAATTATGCCAGTAAATTATGAAACAAGTCCTGGACCAGCCTATTGGCTCAGGGTGTCTGACCCTCCAAGGGAGGAGTTGTAAAGTTTGATGGCCACAGGCAGGAATGACTTCCTATGACGCTCTGTGTTGCATCTCGATGGAATGAGTTTCTGGCTGAATGTACTCCTGTGCCCACCCAGTACATTATGTAGTGGATGGGGAACATTGACCAAGATGGCATGCAACTTAGACAGCATCCTCTTTTCAGACACCACCGTCAGAGAGTCCAGTTCCATCCCCACAACATCACTGGCCTTGCGGATGAGTTTGTTGATTCTGTTGGTGTCTGTTACCCTCAGCCTGCTGCCCCAGCACACAACAGCAAACATGATAGCACTGGCCACCACAGACTGTAGAACATCCTCAGCATCGTCCAGCAGATGTTAAAGGACCTCAGTCTCCTCAGGAAATAGAGATGGCCCTGACCCTTCTTGTAGACAGCCTCAGTGTTCTTTGACCAGTCCAGTTTATTGTCAATTCGTATCCCTAGGTATTTGTAATCCTCCACCATGTCCACACTGACCCCCGGATGGAAACAGGGGTCACCGGTACCTTATCTCTCCTCAGGTCAACCACCAGCTCCTTAGTCTTTTTCACATTAAGCTGCAGATAATTCTGCTCACACCATGTGACAAAGTTTCCTACCGTAGCCTTGTACTCAGCCTCATCTCCCTTGCTGATGCATCCAACTATGGCAGAGTCATCTGAAATCTTCTGAAGATGACAAGACTCTGTGCAGTAGTTGAAGTCCGAGGTGTAAATGGTGAAGAGAAAGGGAGACAAGACAGTCCCCTGTGGAGCCCCAGCGCTGCTGATCACTCTGTCGGACACACAGTGTTGCAAGAACATGTACTGTGTTCTGCCAGTCAGGTAATCAAGAATCCATGATACCAGGGAAGCATCCACCTGCATCGCTGTCAGCTTCTCCCCCAGCAGAGCAGGGCAGATGGTGTTGTACGCACTAGAGAAGTCAAAAAACATGACCCTCACAGTGCTCGCTGGCTTGTCCAGGTGGGCGTAGACACGGTTCAGCAGGTAGACGATGGCATCCTCAACTCCTAGTCGGGGCTGGTAGGCGAACTGGAGGGGATCTAAGTGTGGCCTGACCATAGGCTGGAGCAGCTCCAGAACAAGTCTCTCCAGGGTCTTCATGATGTGGCAGGTCAATGCCACCGGTCTGTAGTCATTGAGGCCGCTGGGGCGTGGCGTCTTCGGCACAGGGACGAGGCAGGACGACTTCCACAGCAATCTGTTAGTCTCTGTTTGTAGCAAATACAAGCATTTTAGCTATGTGGTTGCTACCTTAATTCCTCAATTATTTGCCATAAATAATATTTCTCGACAAAGTAAATCCCAATCTTCTTGAAAAACATTTTTCAATGCTTTTGTTAGATGTATTCTATCTAAAGTTGATCATTGTATAATTCTTTTCTTTCCTTTGGCTTCAGCTCTCTCTGTCTGAAAGCTGTCACCTTCCTCCTCATCTCAAAGATATCCATACGTATTTATTTTTGCATTGGTCAATATAATGGTAAAGGAGCTCAAAGATTCACATCGGTTTCAAGAACGTCTGAGGTTATAAACCTGCAAAATATTCACATCGTTTAAATAAGTTTCTAATATTAATACGTAAGCATACAGGAATGAAAAATTCCAATACCATAAACAGGAATACAAAAGGTTAATGATTTTCAGTTTTGATAAGAGCAGAACTGATACTGAGCACAAAGAGTGGACGCTTGCACGCAAGGAATGCAAAGGTAACATTGCACACAAGTGAACAGAGATTCGTGTTGCTTCATCAAAGGTTTCTGTAGCAGCATCCATTTAAAATGTCAATTGTGTAACTCAAGTCAATTTATCAAGGTCTGATAAAGTTCATGGATGAGATCACTCACATCCTATATTCATTTTGAGTTACTTGTATTGTTGCCATGACTGCCAGCGGTTGGGTTTCCCTCAGCTGTACAGAGCACTTCGTTGTGCACTTCCTTTACACTGTTCTGCTTTGTATTTTTGTACTGCAGTAATTTCACCCCATGTGTCTTGGCTTACCAGAATTAGTTTTACTCCATCCACTTCTCAACAGATTTCATTCCTTCTTATCTGTCTATCCATCTATCTAATTTTTTGCACAATCTGTCTTTTTTTGCACATTGGTTGTTTGTCAGTCTTTGTTTATGTATAATTTATTTCATAAATTCTATTGTATTTCTTTATTTTCCTGTTAATGCCTGCAAGAAAATGAATCTCAAGGTAGTATATGGTGATGTATACATACTTTGATTAAAAAAAAAATTACCTTGACTTTGATTTGGACCTGCCCACTTCTCTTTGGCAAATTTGGTGTTTCTAAATAGGATGCTCATTCCTAGGTAGCCGGAAGGGTACTACGAAGACCCTCTTTTCCAGAGAACTGCGTTGTTCCGACCAGGAATGGGAGCCACGAGAATTCCTCAGATGCCCTGTACTTCCATGCTGTGTACTGGTAACACCTTCTCCATTTCTCTGGGTGATGGTATTAAAGTTCTCCAATTACTTTCTCCTCTTTCTAGCCGGGCTGAAATTGTTATTTGAAATGTTTGTGACATTCTGTTGTTTACCTGGTATCCTAATACTGGACATCTCTCAGTTATATCATGGGATCATTTCATTTTACTAGTATTTGCAAATATATACATATATAAAAGACCATGAGACCTTTGGCCCATCAAGTCTGCTCTACCATTCAATCATTTTTTCCCCTCCTCAACCCCATTCTCCAGCCTTCTCCCTGTAACCTTTGATGCTGTGTCCAATCAAGAACCAATCAATCTCTGCCTTAAATACACACAACCACCTGCCCTACACAACTGCCTGTGGTAACAAATTCCACAAATTCACCACCTGGCTGGCTGAAGAAATTTCTCCGCACCTCTGTTTTAAATGGACGCCCCTCTATCCTGAGGCTGTGCCCTCTTGTCCTAGACTTCCCACCATGGGAAACATCCTGTCCACATCTACTCTGTCTAGGCCTTTCAACACTCGAAAGGTTTCAATGAGATCCCACCTCATCCTTCTAAGTTCCAGCGAGTACAGACTCAAAGCCATCAAACATTCCTCAAATGATAACCTTTTCATTCTTGGAATCATCTTTGTGAAATGCCTCTGGACCCTCTCCAATGCCAGCACACATTTTCTTGGATAAGGAGCCCAAAAATGTTCACAATACTCAGGGTGCGGCCTCACCAGTGCCTTCTAAAGCCTCAACATCACATCCCTGCTCTTGTATTTAAGACCTCTTGAAATTAATGCTAACATTGCATTTACCTTCTTCACCACTGACTCAACCCACAAGTTAGCCTTCAGGGTGTTCTGCAGAAAGACTCCCAAGTCCCTTTGCACCTCAGATTTTTGGATTTTCTCCCCATTTAGAAAATAGTCCGCACGTTTATTTCTTCTACCAAAGTGCATGGCCATGCATTTTCCAACATTGTATTTCATTTGCCACTCTCTTGCGCACTGTCCTAATCTGTCTAAGTCTTTCTGCAGCCTACCTCTTTGCTCAACACTAACTGCCCCTCCACCAACTGTCATATCACCCGTAAACTTGGCAACAAAGTCATCAATTCCATCATCTAACTCATTGATATACAGCATAAAAAGAATCGGTCCCAACACCAACCCCTGTGAAACACCATTAGTCACTGACGGCCAATCAGAAAAGGATCCTTTTATTCCCACTCACTGCTTCCTACCGATCAGCCAACAGTCTAACCATGTTAGTAACTTTCCTATAACACCATGAGCTTGGTAAGCAGCCTCACATGTGGCACCTTGTCAAAGGTCTTCTGAAAGTCCAGATATACAACATCCACTGCATCCCCTTTATCTATCCTATTTGTAATCTCCTCAAAGAATTCCAAAAGGTTCGTCAGGCAGGATTTTCCCTGAAGGATACCATGCTGACTTTGTACTACCTTGTCCTGTGTCACCAAGTACTCCATCACCTCATCCTTAACAATTGACTCCAACATCTTCCTAACCAGTGACAGCAGGCTAACTGGTCTATAATTTCCTTTCTGCTTCCTTCTTCCTTCCTTAAAGAGTGGACTAACAGTTACAATTTTCTAGTCCTCTGGCACAACACCAGAATCCAATGATTTTTGAAAGATCAGTACTAATGCCTCCACAATCTCTACTGCTACCTCTTTCAGAAGAGATTCAACTATATATATATACACACACATATACATACACATACATAGAAAGAAACAGTGCAAAAGCCTTTCACTACCGTTGTGTGTTCTGGTGCACACTCTACATGCACCAGTGTTAATACATTGCACTATTTTAATTCATTTTAAGGTTTGAGGGACTTCCCATCCAATTCAATCCTCCATCCGTGGTAGCAGAATGAGCCTAGACTGTAGTCCTTCCTCACAGAGCCTTAGCATTTGCTGCACAGGGCTTCAGTATATACTGCTGAGTTCCTCCAGCATTTTGTATGTGTTGTTTTGGATTCTTGCGTCTGCAGAATCTCCGGTATTCAGTACCTTCCAGCCTGGAATATGCCAGTCAGACGTCTTCCCTTATGGTGCGGGAAGACCAGCAAGTTTCAGGCAGATTGATGATCTTCCAGCAGCATTTGTTGCCTCTCTCAGTGTGTGTCACTAGGAACAGACCAAAGATCAGAGAGTTGGATCATTGGGACCTCTTCTGGGTCAGGAATCACCTGTAAAAAAGAGATTGGTTGCACTTGAATCTGAGGGGGAACCAATATTCTTACGGGCAGGTTTGCTAGAGCTGTTGGGAGTGGTTTAAACTGATATGGCAGGGAGATGGGAATCAGTATCGATAGAGCTGAGGATGAGCCAGCAGGTTTACAAGTAAATGATGTAATATGAATGTAAGGAAGGACAAGCCAATGATTAGGTGTAAATGCACACAGATAAAGAGTTAAGTTGTACCACAGAGGCAAAATTCATGAGGGTGAAGAATGCAGGACTGAAGGTGCTATATTTAAATGCAAGTGGCATTCAGAATAAGGTGGACAAACTCATGGTGCAATTAGAGATTAGTATGACGTAGTGGGCATCACTGAGTTGTGGCTGGAAGAAGATATACATCAGAGGAAAGGACAAGCGGTGCTGCCGCCCGATTAGTAAGAGATGAAATTACATCTTTAGAAAGGGGTGACATAGAGTCAGACAATATTGAATCATTGTGGGTGGAGTTAAGAAATTGCAAGGGTAAAAAGAACATTGTGGGGATCATATACAGGCCTCCTAATAGTAGCTGAGATGTGGGGATGTGTTTGCAAAAGGAAGCTGTAGTAAGGGTAATGTCACAATTGTAATGGGGGACTTCAAAATGCAAGGGATTGGGAAAATCAGGTTGGTGTTGGATAGCAAGAGAGGAAACATGGGGAATGCCTACGGGGTGGCTTTTTAGAGCACCTTGTGCTTGAGCCTGCTCAGGGAAGGTCACCTTAGATTGGGTGCTGTGCAATAATCCACATCTTATAAGGGAACTTAATGTAAAGGAACCATTATGATGCAGTGATCATAATATGATTGAATTCATACTGCAATTTAAGAGGGAGAAGCATGTCACATGTATCGTAATGGAATAAAGGGAATTACAGAGGCAAGAGAGAGGAGCTTGTCCAGCTGGATTGGAGAGGGATACTGGCAGGGATGGTGGAAGAACAGATGTGGCTGAAGTTTCAGGGAATAGTTCACAAGGCAGTGGATAGATATGTCCCACAGCAGAAATTCTCAAATGGTAGGGCTGGGCAACCATGGCTGACAAGGGAAATTAAAAACTCCATAAGAGCCAAGATAAGGGCATATAAGGTAGCAAAAGTAAATGAAGTGGGCTAATTGGGAAGTTTTTAAAATCCAACAGTAGGTGACGAGAAAAGCCTTAAGAAGGGAAAAGATGAAATCTGAGGGCAAACAAGCCAATAATATAAAACGGGTTACTGAAAGTTTTTTCAGTTATATAAAGAATAAAAGGGAGGTGAGAGTTGATATTGGACCACAGGAAAATAATATTGGTGAGGTAGTAATGAGGGATAAAGAATTGGCAGATGAATTGAATAAGTACTTCGCTTCAGTCTTTACTGTTGATGACACAAAGTTTGGGTGTTGTGGATAGTGTGGAGGGCTGTCAAAGCTTACAGTGGGACATCAATAGGATGGAAAACTGGGCTGAGAAGTGGCAAATAGAGTTCAAAGCAGATAAGTGTGAGCTGGTTCATTATGATGGCAGAATATAGTATTAATGGTAAGACTCTTGGCAGTGTGGAGGATCAGAGGGATCTTGCGGTCCGAGGCCATAGGACACTCAAAGCTGCTGCGCAGGTTGACTGTGTGGTTAAGAGGGCATACGGCGCACTGGCCTTCATCAACCGTGGGATTGAGTTTAAGAGCCGAGAGGTAATGTTACAGCTATATAGGACCATGGTCAGACCCCACTTGGAGTACTGTGCCAATTTCCGACCACTTCACTACAGGAAGGATGTGGAAACTATAGAAATGGTGCAGAGGACATTTGCAAGTATGTTACATGGATTGGGGAGCATGCCTTAGGCGAATAAGTTGAGTGAACTTGTCCTTTTTTCCTTGGAGCGACGGAGGATGAGAGGTGATCTGATAGAGGTGTATAAGATGATGAGAGGCATTGATCGTGTGGATAGTCAGAGACTTATTCCCATGGCTAACATGAGAGGGCCCAGTCTTACGGTGCTTGGAAGTAGGTACAGAGGAGGTGTCAGGGGTAAGTTTTGGATGCAGAGAGTGGTGAGTACATGGAATGGGCTGCTGGCAGCAGTGGTGGAGGCTGAAACGATAGGGTCTTTTAAGAGACTCCTGGACAGGTACATGGAGCTCAGAAAAACAGAGGGCTATGGGTAACGTTTGGTAATTTCTAAAGTAAGTACATGTTTGGCACAACTTTGTGGGCCGAAGGGCCTGTATTGTGCTGTAGGTTTTCTATGTTTCTAAGACACTAGCTGTGTGTCAGAGGTCTGTGAGTGTCAGGGAGCAGGAGTGAGTGCCATTGCTATTACAAAGGAAAACTCAAAGGCCTTAAGGTGGATAAGTCACTTGGACCAGATGGACTACATCCCAGAGTTTTACATCCCAAAGTCATTATGGTTTCTGTAAAGGAAAATCTTGCCTGAAAAATCTGTTAGAATTGTTCAAGGAAGTAACAAGCAGGGTGGACAAAGGAGAGGTAGTGGTTATCATTTACTTAGATTTTCAGAAGGCATTTGATAAGGTGCTTCATGTGAGGCTGCTTAACGAGATAAAGTCCTCTGGAGTTACAGGAAAGATACTGGCATGGATAGAGGAATGGCTGACAGGCAGGAGGCAGTGAGTGGGAATAAAGGGGGCCTTTTCTAGTTGGCTGCCAGACATTAGTGGTGTTCCTCAGGGGTCAGTATTGGGACTGCTACTTTTTCACATTGTTTGTCAATGATTTAGATATTGGAAGTGATGGCTTTGTGGCAAAGTTTGTGGATGATATGAAGATAGGTGGAGGGGTAGGTAGTGCTGAGAAAGCAATGCGATTGCAGCATGACTTCGATAAATTGGAAAAATGGGCAGAAAAGTGGCAGATAGAATACAGTGTTGGGAAATGTATGGTAATGCATTTTGGTAAAAGGAGCAATAATGCAAACTAATATCTAGATAGGGAAAATATTCTAACATCAGAGATGCAGAGGACCTGTGAGTCATTGTGCAAGCTCCCAGAAGGTTAATTCAGAGGCTGAGTCTGTGGAAAAGAAGGAAATGCAATGTTGGCATTTATTTCAAAGGGAATTGGTGTTGGGCACCTGGCCAAGTGGTTAAGGCGTTCATCTAGTGATTTGAAGGTCGCTAGTTCGAGCCTCAGCTGTGGCAGCGTGTTTGTGTCCTTGAGCAAGGCACTTAACCAGGAGTGTGAGGAGTGGCGCCCCACACAGACTTCCAGTCTGCGGCTTGTAGGGCATGAAATTGCCCAACGCAGGCCTCTCATGGTCTGAGTCGACATTCCCTCCCCCTCAAAGGGAATAGAATATAAAAGCAAAGAGATATGCTGAGGCTTTACAAGACACTAGTCATGCCACACTTGGAGTATTGTCAACAGTTTTAGCCCCCTTATCTCAGAAAGGATGTATTGTCATTGGAGAGTCCAGTGGAGGTTCACGAGGATGATCCTGGGAATGAAAGGGTCAACATATGAGGAGCGTTTGGCAGCTTTGGGTCTGTACTCACTGAAATTTAGAAGAATGTTGGGGGATCTCATTGAAACCTATCGAATGTTGAAAGGACCGGATAAGGTGGATGTGGAGAGGATGTTTCCTCCGTTGGGGATATCCAGAACTAGTGGGCACAGCCTCAAAATTGAGGGACAACCTTTTAGAACGGAAGTAACGAGGAATTTTTTTAGCCTGAGAGTGGTGAACCTGTGGAATGCTCTGCCACAGACTGTGTTGGAGGCCATGTCTGCGGGTGTATTCAGAGCAGAAATTGATAGATTCCTGATTGGTCAGGGCATCAAGGGACATGGTGAGAGGGCAGCTGTATGAGTTTGAATGGGACCAGCATGATGAAATGTGGAGCAGACTCGCTGGGCTGAATGGTCTAATTCTGCTCCTATCTCTTATGGTCTTATGGAATCCTCAGTTAGGCAGCTGCTGGGATGAACCAATACATAGACCCTTTCATCCTTCTCCACACCTCCTTAGCAAATCCACAAATGCAAAGAGGTTGGTGACTAATTTTTCCCCACTGGTCGTTACCGAGGATGAGATAACATTTGTTCAGAAAGGATCGGACCGTGAGGGCCCCTTTCACCACCAGCCAAGTGAGGCCTTGGTGCTTGTTGGTGAGTTACTGCACAGATTTTGGTTGAGTGGATCACTTGTCCCAAAGAGGGGCTTGAACAGGACCAGATACAATGCCCTCCCTGTTCCCTTTCTGCTTGTTGATGAGGGTGATGATGGCCTTCCTCACGGTGTCCAACCAGGGGTCATTTGTAAAAAACAGTTTCTTTTTTCATCCGTTAGTATGTGGACTCTATTTCACCTCATGGGTATGCATTGTCCTTGGATTGTTTTCCTTTTATGTCTGATTGTTTGTCTTTGCACCAGCTCTGGGTTTTCACATTGTTTTGCTGGTGGCTCATATGGAATCAAGATTCTGCCTGAGCTCTTGTTAGTTTTTCTCATTTTTTTTTTGTAATAAATCTTTAGTTTTGCTTGAATTGCTCAAATCCACTTGATTCCCATGCTTCATTTTGCTCATGACCCTCACACACAGGAGTCTGACTTGCTGCCAGCTAGCAGCGCAGTATTGTACACTATGCGGTCCCACAGAAGCAAGAACAACTCTTCTGGTAAGCTGTCACTTCCAGGAGCTTTATCTGAGCCAAGGGAATGGTTGGAGCCAGTCAGCTCCTTCAGGGACAGTGGCTAATCCAGACTCTCCCATTTGTTGTCATCTAAAACCTCTGTGGTAAAGGACAGGAAGTTCTGGGAAACTGTGCTTCTGTGATCTTTCTGCCATAGAGGGGCATCCTTTTAGAACAGAGATGAGGAGGAATTTCTTTAGCCAGAGAGTGGTGAATCTACAGAATTTTTTGCCACACAGGCAACTGTGGAGGCCAAGTCTTTATGTATATTTAAGGCAGAGGTTGATAGATTCTTGATTGGTCAGGGCATGAAGGGATATTGGGGGGGGGGTGTAGTTAGGAGATTGCGGCTGAGGGGGAAAATGGATCAGCCATGATGAAATGGTGGAGCAGAGTCGATGAGCCTAATGGCTTAATTCTGCTCCTATATCTTATGGCCTTATAGTCTTATACAGAAGGCATAAAAGAATCTACAGATCCTCAACATGCTTGTTAGTGAAGATGCTACTGTACTGTTTTTTTCTTTAAGGATATGGATTACAGAGCTCCCATTATGAACCTATTGGAAGAAGAAGTGAGAGGACATTTTGTCCTGCTCCACAAAACAGAATCAGGATCTGAAGATGATCGTGGTGTTACCCGATTCGGATATGGCCCAAGTGTGGAGTGAGAGACACTGAAGCAGGTCGATAGTTCACAGACTTTAATGCGAACAGTGTTAAAGGGAAAATAAACAATAACCTCTAGGTCAAACAGGGCTGTTAACTAAAACTCTCAAATGGAAAACGAAGCCTACACTGTGGCTGAAAAGAACATCTAAACATTAAATGAAAGCTGCTGGTCTTCAGAGTCAGTTGACTTGACAATCCGGTTTCTCAGGGAATGCAGAAGGCAAACAGGCAGCAAAGCGTTGCTGTGCCCTGTCCAAGTCTCGACAAGCACTACGGCAACAAGTATGGAGTTAAACATTATCACAATTAAATAATAATTAGCTGACACGTGCATATTCACGAGCGCAATTGCCGTATCTACTGCACTGCCAAATCCGTGGTTGTGACACATGGAGCATTCTGAGGCAAAAAGCATAGCTGGCTGGCTGTTCATCTCTCAGAGCTCCTCTGAAACCTACCTTCAGCCCCGTCTGTAGAAGAAAACGTCTGTCTCGATTTGGCACAATTCCTTCTCTTTCGCTTTCTGATTATCTTTGCGAATGAAAAATCCTTGCCTGCCTCCTGGTCCTCCTGTAGGTGACTAGAGGCTCGCAGGAGGCAGTAGTCAAGAGAAGAACATTGGTGTGACATCGATGGATCTGACTTGGCTACCTTCAATGTGAAAAGGAAGTGTACCTCGGACAGTAGTGATCTGTTCAGTCTTGACCACGTGTATTATGGCTGTGCTCTGCCTGCAGGGATGCTGAAGGCATTGCTCAACCTTGCAGCTTTAACCACTTGCATCGGGAGTCTGGAGTTGCTGCCCAGTCCCCCAATGGCGCTGCCATGTTGTCCAGCTGCACAGTGATGCAGTTAAAGTCACTGGGCAGAGTGGCTGGCTGGAATGTCACCAACAGCAGTGAGGCCTACACACTGGGGGGAAGCAACAACAACCGTACCTCTGGCACTGAGTCTGGGTCTGTGCCTCGGAAGGGTAGGGAACTGAAGAGGGTGGCAGCAATAATAGGGGACTCTATAGTCAAGGGGACAGATAGGTGATTCTGTTGACATGGATGGTAGTTTGCCTCCCAGGTGCCCGAGTCCGCGATGCTTCTGGACGTGTCCACAATATCCTGACAAGGGAAGGTGAACAGCCTGAAGTCGTGGTACATACTGGTACCAATGACATAGGTAGAAAAAGGGAGGAGGTCCTGAAAGAAGAATACAGGGACTTATTTTTGGATGTATTTCCCATTTTCTTCATCTGAGGGAAATCTTGCCAAGTATATAACCTATGTTGAGACACTCACAAGAAATTTTATTTACAAGCATACAGAAGTATCATTTATGATCTAAAGTCTCTTGAAAAATCATTATAAACATCTCTGATCATATCTGTTCAATGTTTTTGTGTTTTTTGAACATCCTGTCTCATACATACCAATGAGCATGCTGAGAATTCAGAGATAATCTTCAATAATCATGTTGACCTTTACAGTTTGGACAGAATGATCTTGCTAATCCTGACTAATGTTAACAGAGTACTTTAATAACTTTATTAATGCTTTTACATTCTTTCAGCGTGCATAGATGTATCAGTACCATTGATGTAACTCAGAGAATGAGCTGTTTATTATGTGCAACACTTTAATAACAATGTCAATTATTCATTGGGGCTGTAATTTTATTACAGGATATACTGCGACATTTTTAGACTTTAATCCTGTGCTTGTGTGCATATTAGTACATACTTGTACAAACTGCTTCATCCAGTTTTAGTCTCTCTTCTATGATCTTGAAGGAGCATAAGGCCAAAACAAAAAGATTTAGTCCGTGAGCCAGTAGGGTTGGTCGGTACCATCTGAAGGGAATAATGCTCATAGTGATTTTTGGCAAGGTATACATCTCTAGAGTTAGAAACTATGTGATAGCAATGCACCAGTGGTAGCTTTATTACTTCAAATAAGTAATCACTTTTTGTATATATTCCATATTAACATCAGTACAGCAGAAAATGTTACCCCACCCCTCAAAAGGTGAAAAAAACTCATTTGGAGAGATTTCTGGAGTTTTATCAATGTCATGATATTTTCCATATTGTTCTATCAAATCAAAACAATATTAAGCTTTTGTCATAGCATATAGAATTACAGTACAATGTGGGGTTCCACACGGCCATAATCTAGGCCCCATTTAGTTGTAAAATGAATATATTTAATCAAAGACTGCTTTCCATACTTTGTTTTCCATACTTTCATAACCTATTAATAATCATAATAATTTTCCAAGTCTTCCACATCTTCATCTGAACTTTGCACACTCTCTGAGGTGGATGCCTGGTTCTCACAGTCTGCCAGTCTACACATGTCAGAACACCTGAGCCATTTGCAACATACATACATCTTAGGAGTGAACATTTTTTTGAATAGTTACAGGCCAGTAGATCCAGGATGACATTAGGTGCTGGCTGGCCTTCCATCCAGTGCACCACCAACTGTTCAGCTTCCTCTTCTCTCTCCATCTTCCATCGTCTGCCAACAGGTCCTTCTCCAAACATCTTCTCCTTATACCAGCCTGGTAGTTGGTTCACTGTGCATGTTTTGTTAAGCAGTCCTTACATGGTGGGAGTTGATGACTTTCGATTTCACCTTTTTTGGCACAGAAAAGGTAATACCTGAGCTCATTGACCTTAGTGGTCGATGCTTTTGGGGCGTACAGGAGACATGTAAATGCCTCCAGTTTGTCCAACGGTTCTGGGGAGAGGTCCCATTCCTGACCCAATGCTAAGAATGTGTCCTGAGTTTCCCTGTTGCTGGTCAGAAGTTTTAGGGCACTTGTCCTCCCTTTGCCTGCAAAAGCACTTACAGTGTCACATCCTGTATATGCGTGCAACCCGATGAGAGCCCTACAAACCTCTACGCTAACAGTGGCAGCACCCTTCCTGATGTCTACAAGCCTTGTACGGGTTCTAGTGCCACACCTCCGGAACAATGGGGCCTCAATCTTGTCACAAAATGCTAAAGACATGATAAAGACATATGTGCCTTCTGAGCAGATCACTACAGATTGGTATCCCTCTCTTGTGGCATGGGCAGCATGGAGAAGTAGGCAGCCATCTGCTTCTTGTTGACACTGAAGAGCTGACATCTCCTCACTGTCTTGAGATGTGATTCTGTAACATTTGTCATTCACATTTGCATACAGAATCTTCTCCTGCAGCTTTGCTTTGTACTCCACCTTCCTCCATTCATGGACTATGAAGCTAATGAGACTATTTTTGTTACTGACTTTGGTCAGGAAGCTCCTCCACTGCCTCACCATCTGTGTGCCTGTGATTCCTGGCAACTCATGACCAGTCTCTTCACCCTGTAGGTATCTTTCACTATTCTTGATAGAGTTCTCCTTGTATGTGTCGAACACAAGACCTATTCTGCTACTCTGACTGCCTCCCCCCAGAGCCATACCCAGAATTGTTGTGGCATCATCTCTGAAAGTAATTTGATCACCTTTCACTCTTTGGACCAAGTTCATTCCATCAACCACTGTAGCAGAGTTTCCTGGGAGTTGCTCTTCTACTGCTTGAAATTGGTTGCCTTGGCCCTCCAAACTTTGAGTTCCCTCTGTAGAGTTTGATTTTCCAAGACAACGCCCCTTAATTATACACTTTCAGGAAGAATTAACAATTTTCCTTTGTCATCTGGAAATATATCTACTGAATTGTCCAGCTCAGATTCTAGTTTCCTACGAATGTGCTCCCCTGTAGAAACTTGCAGCAGTGTAACTCCACCAGATAGCATGAAAGATTCAAGTTTTATGACCAAAGAATTGACTTGTACAATCATCTTGTTGGGTATGATATCAGTTCTGATATACTTGAACATGTCTTTATAGGCTTCCCTTTCAGTCCTTTTATACAGTTCATCACCATCTGTTTCATCATCATTCTCTTTGTACTCAGATTCCTTTTACTTGATTCCGGTATAATCCTTATAGCATGAAACATGATAGTGGGCCTCTGCAGCAACTATGTCTCTGCTTGTTACTGCTAGAACCTTTTCATCTTCCTTTTGTGTTGCACATTCCCGTAGTGTTTGGTCAGCTCTGAGTTGAACAGCTTGTGTAAGCTTTTCATGTGACTTGGAACCCTTCAGAAATTTCACTTTATTACAAAAAATGCAGATTTGATCATACACCCTTGCTTCTGATGAAGATCTCCTACTTGGCTTCTTTGATGTACATGTATTCTCACCAGCTTCATCAGTAATGCTTTCCTTTTCAGAGTCTCTAAGTCTCTCCACATGGTGAAGAGGCTTTGGCATCTTCAGTGATAGTAGATTCTTGGAACTTCTTTTTCTCCAAGTTCTTTAACAATGTCTAAAATAGGGGCATAGTTTCTCACTTTGGCTGCTTCAAGTAATGTTTTCCAGGATTCATAGTCTTGAGGACTAACTAAATGGTCATCATCTTCTTTTGAGGTTTTCCGGTGTACGATACACTGCTTCTTAATAGATTCTTTGTGCTTATGGCTCTCCATTCTGAAGCAAAGTGATCCAGCTACTCCAGATCTAAATCCACTCTACTCTTCTCTCTCCTCTAGTGTGCAGGACTATCCCACCACTACAGTACCTGAAGCAGAAAAAAATCACATTAACGTTGCTGGTGGAAAAAGCACCTGCTGCAAAGGTGATATAAATGTACAGTATGTATAAATGGTGATATACAAGATATTAATGTGAAATGTTTTGGAGTTACAAAATATAGCATAAATTTCCCCTTTTCACCTAAGCCTGCGTTCCTATACATGGTCGGGTGCTTCTAGGATGCTGCATCAGCAAGTCTGCGGTGCTGGAAGCTCATGGCAGGGAGAGTTTCTCCCTTCTACCGTCTGCGTGGGATGTTGGGGCTATCGGGACTTTGAGACTTTTTTTTTACCTTGCCCATGGTCTGCTCTTTATCAAATTACAGTATTGCTTTGCACTGTTGTAACTATATGTTATAATTATGTGGTTTTTGTCAATTTTAGTCTTGGTCTGTCTTGTGTTTCTGTGATATCATACTGGAGGAACATTGTATCATTTTTTAATGCGTGCATTTCTAAATGACAATAAATGAGGACTGAGTGTCCTCATAATCTAATCTAATCTAATTTTCTCAGCACATTTGTGTAAATCTTCTGCAACAATGGTGTGACCACATTAAATGATGTTTGGTTCAAAGAATTCACATTTGTTGCATTGTGCACTGAGCCCATAATTGTCTAATCTTTTTAACACTGTCTTGAGATTTTGGAGATGTTCCTTGTCATTGCTTATCATTAATGATGATGTCATCCAGGTACACTGAGTGACTGGACAGCCTTGCAGCACCTGGTTCATAGCCTTCTGCCAGACTGCAGGTGCAGACACAAATCCAAAAATAATTCTATTATAGCGATAAAGCCCTTTGTAGGTGCTTATGATCACTTAGGACTCTTCTTCCATCTCCATCTGTAGGTGGACCTTAGCTAAGTCTACTTTACTGAAGTGTTTCCCTCCAGTAAGGTTTGCAAAGATATTATCTATCCTGGGCAGAGGGTAATGATCAGTACTGGGTTCATTCATTCATTTATTCATTATGTGCCCTGTCCAATGACGTGGGTGATCATGGTCCTTAACTTTGATTATTTTTGGCAAAATTTTCTACAGTTCAAAGTTAAAAGTAAATTTTATTATCGAAGTACATATATGTCATCATAAACAACCCTGAGATTTATTTTCTTATGGGCATACTCAACAAATCTATAGAATAATAACTATAAGAGATTCAATGAAAGACCACGCAACTAGGGTGTTCAATCAGAGTGCAGAAGCTGTACAAAAACAAAAAGAAGAAACAATAATAGTAATAAATATTGAGAACATGATGTGAAGAGTTCTTGGAAGTGAGATCATTGACTGTGGGAACATTTCAAAGATGGGGCAAATGAAGTTGAGTGAAGTTATCCCCTTTGGTTCAAGAGCCTGATGGTTGAAAGGTAGTAATTGTTCCTGTACCTTTTTTATTTATGATAGGAATGAGAAGAGAGCATGTCCTGGGTGGTGGGGGTCAGCGATGATGGATGCTGCGTACCAGTGACAGTGCTTTCATGTACATGTGCTCAGTGGTTGGGGGGGGGATTTACCTGTGATTGACTGGGCCATATCCACTACTTTTTCAAGGATTTTCTGTTCAAGGACATTGATGCTTCCATACCAGTCTGTGATGCAGCCAATAAATATGCACTTCACTACAAATCTGTAGAAGTTGTCAAAGTTTTAGAGTCATTGCAAATCTCCGCAAACTCCTAAGGAAGTAGAGGCGTGGCTGTGTTTTCTTCATAATTGCACTTACGTGCTGGGCCCAGGACAGGTCCTCTGAAATAATAACACCGAGGAATTTAAAGCTGCTAACCCTCTCCACCTCTGATCCCCCAATGAGAATTGGTTCATGGACCTCTGTTTTCCTTCTCCTGGAGTCTACAATCAGCTCCTTGTCTTGCTAAAACCGAGTGAGTGATTGTTATGACACCACTCAGCCAGATTTTCAATCTCCCTCCTATGTGCTGATTCATCACCACCTTTGATTTGGCCTGTGACAGTGGTGTCATCAGCAAACTTGACTATGGCATTGGAGCTGTGCTTAGCCTCACAGTTATAAGTGTAAAATGAGCAGAGCAGGGGGCTAAGCACACAGCCTTGAGGTGCACCTGTGTTGATGGAGATTCCGGAGAAGATGTTGTTGCCAATCTGAACTGACTGGGATCTACGAATAAGGAGATCCAGGATCTAATTGCCCAAGGAGGTATTGAGGCTAAGGTCTTGGAATGTATTGATTAGCTTTGAGCAGATATTACTGAGCTGTTGTCGATAAAGTAGTAAACAGCCGTTGATCCCAGGGAATCATGGGCTTGTGCCTCTGGTGGACTGTGTCCTCTCTAGGGCATAAGCCTGGGCAGGAAACTTTGAAGAACTGGCTGTTGCCCATGCAGCAGATTCCCCTTCTCCACGTCACTGATGTAGTCGAAGGGAAGGGCAAGCGCTCATACAGCTTGGTACCAGTGTCATCACAGAGGTTGCCAGAGTGAAGCTGTAAACAACATCAAACTGCCTTAGGGAACCCGGCTCTGGATTTCTTCCTCTAGTTTTATTCCCATAGCCTCTCCCATGGGTGGATATGGCCGCAAGGCACCAGAGGTTTAAAATCAGTTTTCCTCCTAGGCGGGCCCCACCTGCCTGAAGCAACTGGTTTCGAGGTGCTTTTACTCCTTCTCTTGTCAGTAGAAACAGTTCCACCGGGCCTAGTAGCAAAGTCACACATGAAGGCCAAGAGTTGGACGGTTGTCAGACGCTGTTAGAAACACACACCATTTGGAGCACTTTATAGGTAGTGGGAGTTTATCCCCACTACCACCCTGGCTTTAATAACTTTAGGAACCTTAGTCGATGAAGAGCATCCTGATAATACAACTTTGCTGCCCAGATGTTCCAGGATTGAGTGAAGAGCCAATGAGAGGGCATCTGCTGTGGACCTGTTGAGCTGGTAGGCAAATTGGAGCAGATCCAAGTTTCTCCTCAGGCAGGAGTTGATATGTTTCATCACTAACCTCTCAGGACACTTCATCACTGTGGATGTAAGTGCTCCAGGGTGATGGTCACTGAAGCAAGTCTCCATGCTCTTCTTGGGCACAGGAATAATTGAAGCCTGCTTACAGTAGCTGGGTACCTCAGACAGCTGAACCGAGTGGTTAAAGATATCGGTGATGCTCCAGACAGTTGATCAGCACAAGTCTTTAGAACTTGGCCAGGTACGCCATCTGGGTCAGATGCTTTCTGTGTGTTCACCCTCCTGAAGACTGCTCACATGTCAGCTTCAGAGGTTGAAATCATAGGATCATCAGGGGATGTGGGAACTCGTGATGGTTCCTCCATGCTTTGATGGTCAAAGCGAGCATTGAAGTTATTGAGCTCATCTGGAAGCGAAGCCCTGCTGTAACCTATGTCGCTTGATTTAACTTTATAAGAGGTGATAGTATTCAAGCCCAGCCACAACTGTCAAGCATTCTTCTTCGATTCAAGTATAATCTTGAATTGTCACCTCACCAGTGAGATGGCTTTCCGGAGATCGTACCTGGACCTCTTGTAACTTTCTAGTTCTCCAGACTTGAATACCTCCGATCTGGCTCTCAGCAGATTTTGGATCTCATGATTCATCCAGAGTCAGCTACAACCATGGATCCGAACTACATTCAGATCCCTCTATATGAGTCCTTGAACATGGCCTGGACAACTGACTCAAAGCAATCCCATAGCTGCTCTTGCCTCCCGCAACCACCTCTTTGTTGTCCTAATCTGTGGAGCTTTGCTCTTTAGCCTCTGCCTTTATGCAGGTAGGAGAAGGACAGACAAATTATCTGATTTCTGTAAATGTGGTCTGGGTATTCCTTATCTTAGTAAGGATCAGTGATCTAGTATGTTGGGGCTTCTGGTTCTACAGGTTATACGCTGATGGTAATTGGGCAGGGTGTTCTTCAGACAAGCCTCATTGAAGTCTTTGCCTATGATTTCAGATGCATTGGGATGGACTGCTTCTTGTTTAGAGAAGTCATGCAGCATCGAAAGTGCTTAATGATGGTTTGCCGCTGGTTGTATGTAAACTGTGGTCAGCATCAAGAATGAGATCTCCCTATGTAAGTAGAATGTAAGGCATTTAACTGTTAGGTGTTCCACATCAGGGGACATGAATTTGCCAAAACCGCCACGTTGGATCACCAATGAGAGTTTATCATGAAACAGAGACCTCCTCCTTTCAGTCCTGATGAAGGGTCTCAGCCTGAAATGTCGACTATACTTTTTTCCATAGATGCTACCTGGCCTGCTGAGTTCCTCCAGCATTTTGTGTGAGTTGCTTGAATTTCCAGCATCTACAAATTTTGTTTTGTTTGTGTATCCCTCCTTCCCATTTTGCCTTTTCAAAATCAGCAGTTCAGTCCATTCTGTAAATCGAGAAGCATTCAGATCTGTTTGCAATATCCGGCGTGCCCGGACAATGCTACATTTCAATCAAGCATAGAACAGAATAGGCTCTCATCTCTCTCCGATACAGCAATTTTACCCTCAGGTCCGCATTTTTCTTCTCTGGTTACTGCATATGATGCTGGGTAGCACAGGCCTCATCCTTCTGTGTTTCAGCCTGACTTGTAGTCTCCCCTGCCCCCCACCCCCCCACCTCACTTCTGGCCATGGCAATGAACCATCATCCTCTTAAAAGTGCCATGCTGTCTGGTCTGTGAGTCCTTCTGATGATCATGAGATCTGAAGATTATTAACTTGATTTAAAAGTACATTGCTTAGAGGCAAGTTACATTATTAACTTGATTTAAAAGTACATTGCTTAGAGGCAGATTGCAATGAGAGTAATTCAAAGAAGATGTATTTAAAAGAATATTTGGAACAATTTTTTGCAGCCCACAGAACATCACTGATGATCTCCAGCATCACTTTGTCTTGGTTTGCCATTGCTGTCTTCTACTGGATTGATGGTAACCTTAAAATCACTACATGTCCTGACAAACCCATTCTTCTTTGCTACTAGGACCACTAGCATTGCCTAGGTCTCCATTCAACTTTGGAAAGAATTCCTTCAGCTCCTGTGCAATCTAGTTCACTGGTTACTTTATTACAGATAGTACAAAGAACTGGACAGGCTTTGTAAAACTTGTGTGTGGCACTTTCATTTGTCACTCTTTTATCCATGATATATTTGAGTTTTCCGATGCTACCCTTGAGCTGTTGTATCATCTAGTGTCTTCCCTCATTCACTTTCAGTTGGCTCTATTGCAGGGGATCTGGCATGGAAATGATGGACGAATGTTCAAGCAAGTTGTACAGGAGGGCAAGCCAATCATGTCCCAGAATTGGCTGGCCCTCCTGTTTTTACCACGTACAAGCCCAGTGTGGCTTGTTGGTTGTTGTACTTCACTGTTACGAATGTCATTCCCACAGGAGTTATCTTTTCTCCGTATACATTCTTAGTTGGATATCTGCAGACTTTAGTTCAGTATCTTTGAAATGCAGTTTCAACTCATTTTGTGGGATGACTGACATCTCTGAGCCAGCGTCCAATTCCATCTTAAGTAATTTACCATTTTCTTCGGGTGTAAGCCGTATTGGTTGTCTATTGTTAGTTTTCAGATTGTAAATCTCAAGGCTACCCCATCCTGAGACACTCTCATCATTATCAGATTTTTATCAACTGCATGCAGATTATTGCTCGATTTGAAACGCAACTTGACTTTTTATCTTTTTTCTCTTCCCTGTGCAGTCCATTCTGTCTGACATGCTCTTTGTATGTGTCCTATTTGTTGCATTTTCTGCAAGTTTTGCCTTGAAGCCTGCATTGGTCTGGTGTATATGGGTCCCTGCCATAATGGTACTGCAATTTGTTCGGCCAGGCATGAATTTTGTTCATGCTCACTTTGGTTCCTGACTGCAACTCAATTGCACCTCTGTATGCTGTTTCTATTGATACAGCTATTTCAGCTGCTCTTTTACATGTAAGTTGTGCTTCAGTTAGGGACTATGTTTGAAAGCTTTCTTGTGAGATTTGACAAACTAAACAATCTCTCAGTGCATCGCTGGGCTAACTCTGAACTGACAATGCTTAGACAATCTCTTCAATTCAGCCACATAAACTGAAATGGACTCCCCTTCCACTTGATCCCACTTAAATGATACCTGAAACGTTCTGCAATCAACAATGGTTTTGGTTCTAAATGTTCCTGCATTACTTTCATGATATCAGCAAAGCTCATTTCTACTGGCTTGGTTAGAGCAGGTAAACCTCTAAGCAAACTGTATGCCTTTAAACCCAATGCACTCATCAAAACTGGCACTTGCTTCTCATTGGCTGTATTAATTGCTTCAAAATACAGCTCAACTTGCTCAGTATACATAGTCCAGTTATCTGTTGTGCAATTGATTGTATCTGTCTTTCTGATGTAGCTAGCCATTTCTGTTTTTTTTTAAATTTATGATTATTATCACCCAGTACTCACTCTTTATGAACTCATGAATTTGTCCATTTTCTGCCAATTTATAAAAAAAATGACTTTTTCTCTCTCGCCTTTTCGAAGGGACATGTGCTGCTTTGCTTTTTTTAACAAAATTCAAACAATTTGCTACATTTTTTATTTGACTGGAATGCCTTGCTGCACTTTAGCACGTTGGTAATCATCTTGGGTTTGTTTAAAACTTACTCATTGCAGCTGTCATGCTTTGTAATTCCAAACATAAAGCAAACTGCAAAATAAAGACGTGAGCCCAGGATAACAAGTCTTAGATTCATTTTTACTTTAAGCAAGGAATGAAATATTAACATCGCAGAGTAATGACGTATGCCATTTACATACTTTTGCATATAACCTGCATTACATAAAATTAACAACAAAGAATGTTCAATCAAACAATATATTTACAATATTACTCAAATATTAAATACACAACAATTTACAAATGGAAGAACGGAAGTTCTCAGGAGTTTCAATTATGCAGCAGTGGAAACTGCAAGGAGTTTCAGACTCCTGAGAGTGCACAGCTTGCACTATCTCTCACAGTCCCAGAAGACATTCTGCATAATCAAGAAAGCTCACCGATGCCTCTGCTTTCTGAAGAGAGCTGGACTATGCACATCTATACTCACGTCAATCTACAGATGCAGAGTGGAGAGTATCCTAACAAGCTGCATCACTGCTTGGTATGGAAACTGCACTGCCACAGGAAGGATGACTCTACAACGGGTAGTCAAAACTGCCCAACGCATCACCAGCACTAGCCTACCTGTCATCAAGGACATAATTACAGAAAGGGCTAGTAACATCATTGAGTATCCTATACACCCTGCTCAAGGACTCTTTGTCCCAGTCCCATCAGGGAGGAAGCTAAGTAGCTTCCACGCCAGGACCACCAGACTCAAAAGCAATTACTTTCCCCGAGCAGTAAGGCTGTTAACACCTCCACCCAGTAACCAAACCTTCCACACTCACAAACACCACTACTAATCTCTTACTAGCTCTTCCTTCTGTTAGTCCTGACGAAGGGTCTCGGCCCGAAACGTCGACTGTACTTCTTCCTAGAGATGCTGCCTGGCCTGCTGCGTTCAGCAGCAACTTTGATGTGCATTGCTTGAATTTTCAGCATCTGCAGAATTCCTCGTGTTTCCCACCACTACTTTATCATTTCTTGTCAGTCACCTTATGTACGAGCACCCCTGTGCCTAGTGACACTTCATGGACATACAATCAATCTACGTACATAAGCTATCTTATGTATTTATATTCATTGTGATTTTCAAACTATTATTGTTCTTTATCTGATTTTTTTTGTGTATGGCATTGGATCTGGAATAATAATTCTAGTTATTTGTTTTGCTTTGCACTTGTGTACTGGAAATGACATTAAGCAATCTTGAATGGCAATGAGAACTGCTGTGTTTAATTATGAATCCTTAACATTCAGGTTACTTTGAGATAGTAGTATCACTGTTACAATCTCAAAAACAGGCTACATCATTTCCTTCAAAACACATGTGTTAGCAAAGCTAATGCTCGTGAAATAAAATGTTTCCAAAATAAAAATCAAAGGAAAAGGTATGTCTGTGAAGAATCTATTTAATTAATATTATTCTATTTTAATGTTTAGGCCATGAGAATAAAATGACAAAGCTTTTATGTTTAAATTATGAAATCATATGTATGTTTACAACACAGAAGTTGCAAAGTTATTGGCATCTTTGTACCAGAAAATAGAACTTCAAACTTCTCTCCTTCCTGTTTCACATTCGTCAAACAGCTGCTATTTCTGGCTTTTCGGTATTTAATTGAATTTTTTTTTTTCAAAATGTGTAGTGAAAACCTAAAAACTAATGAGTCAAATTTAACTTATTTCTGAAAGACCTTTAGATTTTTCACACAAAATAACTATTGTCAAACATGACTCATAAAATATACCAAATTCACTAACAGCATTTAGATTCTGAGAAATACTGTAGAGTTTATTGATTGCAGAATGATAAAAATTGAATTTATTAATTGTAGAGATGGATAAAATTGATTTTATTGATTGTAGAGGCTGATAAAGAATTGACTTTTGATTGTAGAGACTGATAAAATTGGCTTTATTGATTGCAGAGGCCGATAAGAATATATTTCAATGTATTGACAACACTTCAACATTTTTGGTTATTTTGTCATTTTTCAGCTTCATTGGACAAATGTTACGAATTGGCATTTACATAAATATAGAATAAGTTCCTCTTTAGGAGTGGCTTATCTCTGAAGCTTTATCAAAACAGGAAGTAGGGTTTAGAATGAAAAATTTCATAATGCTTACAGAGTGACCCACCCAATACGTAATTGTCAAAACCCAAAATTCTGGCGCATTGTGTAATCCCTTTGGTGGAATGTTAGGGTAGATTCCAGGCAATCTTAGAGTGTGTATCGGCAATTTCAAAGACTCACTCTACGATTTTTCATTCAACTAAATGCAATGAGATAGATAGGAAGCATGGAAATGATCACATTAACAAAATGTTTCTCGTTTGCTAGAAAGGGATGAGATTGTATTATAGAATTATAAACCTGTTTTTCAAGCTTGGAGCCTTGCCTGATGGTCACACATATTGGGATGCCATATGTATCAAACTGGCAAGTTTCCCTACAAATGTGAAAACTTTTGCTGATGTCTGTTTTTAATTAATACAGGAAAATGCACAGAAAGCATTATTAGTGCAAGACATACCAGGCTGAACAAGTCTGTTTTGACTTAGCCTAAATACACCTAAGTTACTGATATTGGAGAGGGTTCAAAAGAGATTCCCGAAAATGATTCAGGGTTGGAAAGACTTATCATATGAGGAGCGTCTGATGGCCTGTACTCACTGGAATTCAGAAGAATGAAGGGGGATCTCATTGAAACCTATCAAATATTGAAAGGCCTTGATAGAGCGGATGTGGAGAGGATGTTTCCTATGGCGGGAGAGTCTAAGAGCAGAGGACACAGCCTCAGAATAGAGGGACATCCATTTAGAATGGAGATGAGGAGGAATTCTTTAGTCAGAGAGTGGTGAATCTGTGGATTTCGTTGCCACAGGTGGCTGTGCAGGCCAAGTCTTTATGTATATTTAAGGCAAAGGTGGAGAGATTCTTGATTAGTCAGGGCATGAAGAGATGTGGGTAGAAGGTAGGAGATTGGGGCTGAGAGAGAAATAGATCAGCAATGATGAAATGGCCATCGTCGTTGTTGTGGCTATCCCTCGAGGTCGAGGATGATGGTCTTCGTTCTGAAGAAGTGGCCCACAGAGTGAAGACGCCTGTGCATGTATTTGTTTAACGTATACTTGATGTTGCACCCCAAGAAGCACACGATATTTCACAAATCAACCAACTGATTCCAAAGGCATGGAAACCACGACGATTAGAGCTGATGGATTTTTTGCAGCCTTCATCTCCCTTCACAGCCATTGAGTTCGAAGTACTTCGTCCGCCTGTACCACCTTTGAGGTCTTGGTTGGATTGTTCTTTGTCAGAGACCTTACCCTCGACCTTACCGCCATGGGTGACCTTACCAGGAGCATAGCTCCAGATGGCATCGCTCTCCAGATCACAGGACCACACAAGCTTCTCCACCGCGACATGGTGACAATCCACGGAGAAGAATAGTAGTCATAATCATAGTCATACTTTATTGATCCCAGGGTAAATTGGTTTTTGTTACAGTTGCACCATAAATAATAAATAGTAATAGAACCATAAATAGTTAAATAGCAATATGTAAATTATGCCAGTAAATTATGAAATAAGTCCAGGACCAGCCTTTTAGCTCAGGGTGTCTGACCCTCCAAGGGAGGAGTTGTAAAGTTTGATGGCCACAGGCAGGAATGACTTCCTATGATGCTCTGTGCTGCATCTCGGTGGAATGAGTCTCTGGCTGAATGTACTCCTGTGCCTACCCAGTACATTATGTAGTGCATGGGAAACATTGACCAAGATGGCATGCAACTTAGACAGCATCCTCTTTTCAGACACCACCGTGAGAGAGTCCAGTTCCATCCCCACAACATCACTGGCCTTACGAATGAGTTTGTTGATTCTGTTGGTGTCTGCTACCCTCAGCCTGCTGCCCCAGCACACAAAGGCAAACATGATGGCATTGGCCACCACAGACTCGTAGAACATCCTCAGCATCGTCCGGCAGATATTAAAGGACCTCAGTCTCCTCAGGAAATAGAGACGGCTCTGACCCTTCTTGTAGACAGCCTCAGTGTTCTTTGACCAGTCCAATTTATTGTCAATTCGTATCCCCAGGTATTTGTAATCCTCCACCATGTCCACACTGACTCCCTGGATGGAAACAGGGGTCACCAGTACCTTAGCTCTCCTCAGGTCTACCACCAGCTCCTTAGTCTTTTTCACATTAAGCTGCAGATAATTCTGCTCACACCATGTGACAAAGTTTCCTACTGTAGCCCTGTACTCAGCCTTATCTCCCTTGCTGATACATCCAACTATGGCAGAGTCATCTGAAAACTTCTGAAGATGACAAGACTCTGTGCAGTAGTTGAAGTCCGAGGTGTAAATGGTGAAGAGAAAGGGAGACAAGACAGTCCCCTGTGGAGCCCCAGTGCTGCTGATCACTCTGTCGGACACAGTGTTGCAAGCACACGAACTGTGGTCTGCCAGTCAGGTAATCAAGAATCCATGATACCAGGGAAGCATCCACCTGCATCGCTGTCAGCTTCTGCCACAGCAGAGCAGGGCGGATGGTGTTGAACACACTGGAGAAGTCAAAAAACATGACCCTCACAGTGCTCGCTGGCTTGTCCAGGTGGGCGTAGATACGGTTCAGCAGGTAGACAATGGCATCCTCAACTCCTAATCGGGGCTGGTAGGCGAGCTGGAGGGGATCTAAGTGTGGCCTGACCATAGGCCAGAGCAGCTCCAGAACAAGTCTCTCCAGGGTCTTCATGATGTGAGAGGTCAATGCCACCGGTCTGTAGTCATTGAGGCCGCTGGGGCGCGGTGTCTTCGGCACAGGGACGAGGCAGGATGTCTTCCATAGTACAGGAACCATTCGGAGCCTCAGGCTCAGGTTGAATACATGGCGAAGTACTCCACATAGCTGAGGGGCACAGGCTTTGAGCACCCTGGTACTGACACCATCCGGTCCTGCAGCCTTGCTTGGGTTGAGACGTTTCAGCTGTCTTCTCACCTATTCAGCTGTGAAGCCCACCATGGTGGTTTCGTGTGGGGAAGGGGTATAGTCATGAGAGCAGGGTGAGGGACTGTGAGGAGGGGTAGGAGGGGAGAGTGGAATATGTGTTGGTTGGGGGCCGACAGCAGATGACTCGTGTGGGGGATGGGCAGGGGCCACAATGTCAAATCTGTTAAAGAACAGGTTAAGTTCATTGGCCCTGTCCACATTGCCTTCTGCTCCTCTGTTGCTAGTTTGCTGGAACCCAGTGATGGTCCTCATCCCCCTCCAGACCTCTCTCATGTTGTTCTGCTGGAGTTTCCACTCAAGCTTCCTCCTGTACCTGTCTTTAGCCTCCCTGATCCTGGCTTTCAGGTCCCTCTGTATTGCCCTCAGCTCCTCCCTATTTCCATCTCTAAACACTCCCTTTTTGCGTTCAGGATGTCCTTAATGTCCTTTGTCACCCATGGCTTGTTATTTGAATAACAAAGGACGGTTCTTGTCTGAACATTGCAGTCCACACAGAAGTTGATGTAATCAGTGATGCACTCTGTGAGCCCATCAATATCCTCTCCATGTGGCTCACAGAGTGCCTGCCAGTCTGTCACCTCAAAACAACCCTGGAGCGCCTCATAAGCCTCCTCCGACCATTTTCTCACTGTCCTCGAGGTTGCAGGTTTACTCTTCACCAGAGGCACGTAGCAGGGTTTTAGATGCACCAGGTTGTGATCTGACCTTCCCAGTGGGGGGAAGGGAGAGGAGCTGTATGCATCCTTAACGTTAGTGTACATCAAATCCAGAGTCCTCTCCCCTCTGGTTGTACAGCTCACATACTGCGTGAAGTTGGGCAGTGTTCTAGCCATGGTAACATGGTTGAAGTCACCCGAGATGGTAATGAGGGCACTCGGGTGCTGGGAATGAAATGGCAGAGCAGACTTGATGGGACAAATGGCCTAATTCTGCTCCTCTATCTTACGGTCATATGTTCTAAAATTATCCTTTGTATTTCCACAGTTTTTTAAACAGAAATTGAGTGGTTTGTACTATTTTTTACTGTTTACTCATTACTGTTTATATAGTGAGGGAGTCTAGGAGCCTCAGAATACAAAGACGTCCCTATAGAACAGGATGAGAGGGTGGTGAATCATTACCACAGTCCTTTAAGGTTGTCATAGTCAGCAGAGGTAGTGGGGATAAACACCTTCAACCTGTTAAATGCTCCCAATGGCATGTGTCCTGCTCCTGGCCTTCACATGTGGCTTAACTACTAAGCTTGGAATTACTCCTACTGATGGGAGAAAGTGTAAAGTTGTGTTACTGGCAGCTTAGAACCAGACACTTCAGGTATATGGGGCTCATCAGCTGTGGTTGGTAGCTCATTCCAGAGAAGGAAAACTCTGATCTCAAGCCTCCACGCTCTTGTGGCCATACCCACTCATGGGAAAAGCTTTGGGTGTAAATGCTGAGGGAAAATCGGGAGCTGGAGTCCCTAAGGCAGTCTTAAATTGAGTTCAACGCTGACCAGCAAACCCTGTGAGGCTGCTAGTGCTGAACTATCTGTCTCTGCCGTTCCTTTGGATTCATTAGCTGCGTGGAGAGGGGGAGTCTGCTGCATGGGCAACAGCTTGCTCTCCATATCATACTGCCCTGGCTTGCGTTTCACATAGACAGCTAGGACAGTGCATCCATAGTCGACCTTGACCAACAGAGGGCTTCATTATCACAGACGGCTGTGGAAATCAAATAACTGAGTTTAAGCAGGGGTCCAAAGGTTCTTGATTATTAAGGGCATCAAAGGATGTGGTGAGAAGGCAGAAGAATGGGGTTGAGAGGGATAATAAATCAGCCATGATTGAATGGTATAGCAGACTCGCTAGGTCGAATGGCCTAATTTGACTCCTATGTCTTATAGTCCACTTAGATTTTGCTTTCTTTAATTCAAAAAATGCCACAAATATCTATTTGAATGATAATTATTCTATTTTGATATGAATGCTGTAAAAATAAAATGACAAGGACTTTATGTTTGAATTAGGGAATCATATGCTTACACACAGAAGGCCATTTACTCCACTTCATGTGGGTTGGTCAGATTTTCTCCAACATTTTTGCCCCGCAAGGCTGCCTTCTCAGCCCATTCCTCTGCTCCCTATACGCTCATGACTGTGTGGACAGATTCTGCGCTAACTTCATTTGCAAGTTTGTGGAAGGTACCACTATAGTGGGCTGGATCTGAAACAATGATGAGCAAGGACATAGAGACCTTAGTGACATGGTGTCAAAACAATCTTTTCTTCAGTACTAGTAAAACAAAGGAACTAGTTGTTGACTTCAGGAAGCAGGGTGGAGTACCATAGAATCCACAACCTTGCCGTGGTTTGAAGGCTTGCATTTCTCCATGACCTGGAGGGCTATTTTGGCCAGCGTCAGGACTTTATGCTTTGGTTCTTGATAGGGCCGCGTATGGCAAACAGGTCAACGGGTAGAGGCCAGACTAAGAGTGGTCCAAGTTCGGGGGTTCAGCTCAGAGCCAACAACTCTGACTGGTAAAACAAAACTGTTACACAAACAGCAAAGAATCCTTCTGCATCTGAGTGTGACGGTATCCCTAAGACCACCCAGCACCCCCCCCCCCAAGTCCAGTTACCGGGCTGTACTTCTACCCCAGTGTATAGGCAGAGACTAAAGACCACGACACCAGTGGTAAAGAAGGCGGCAGAGGAGCACGACCAGAGTGGTTTTGAGTCAGTGGACCTGGACAATATTTAGGGATTCATCTTTGAGTCTGAATAAATCCAACACAGTTGTCAATAACTTCACCAAAACCTGTACAAATGAGTGTGCATCTTCTGGAACATACTGGACATACCCAAAGCAAAAGCTGTGGATGAACCAGGAGATTCCTAGTCTGCTGAGGGGTAGATCTGTGGCATTCAAGACCAGTAATCCAGAACTATACATGAAGTCCAGGTATGACCTATGGAGGGCAATCTTAAGAGCAAAGAAACAATTCCAATTGAGATTAGAGAAGGAATCAGATGTATGTTAACTCTGACAAGCTTTGCAGGCCATTACTTCCTATAAAACAAAACCGAACATCACGAGTGGCTGTGATGCTTTACTCCCAGATGAGCTCAGCACCTTTTATGGATGCTTTGAAAGGGAGAATAAAATTACATCTATGCAAATCCCTGCAGCATCCACTGACCCTGTGAACCCTCACAGATAGTTGAGTGGTGTCACAACAACAGCCATGCACTCACTGTTAGCAAGACCAACAATTTGATTGTGTACTTCAGGAAGGGGAAGTTGAGAGAACACACACCAGTTGTCATTGAAGAATCAGAAGAGGAAAGGGCGAGCAGTTTCAAGTTCCTGGGTGTTAACATTTATTCAGGGCGTCAACATCTATCTTGGGCCCAACATGTTGATGCAATTACAAACAAGGCATGCAGTGGCTATATTTCATGAGGAGCTTGAAATAATTGGTATGTTACTAAAGGCACTTGCATATTTCTACAGATGTACCACCAAGAGCCTTCTAACTGGTTTGCATCACTGTTTAGTATGGAGGGGCTACGGCACAGGATGAGGAAAAAGCTGCAGAAAGTTGTAAACTTAGCCAGCTCCATCATGGGAGCTAGTCCCAAGACACTTTCAAAAGGCGATGCCTCAGAAAGGCGGCACCCTTCATTAAGAACCCCCATCACTCAGGACACGCCCTCCTCTCTTTGCTACTAACAAGGAGGAGGCACAGGAGCCTGAAAACACACACTTAAACATTTCAGGAACGGCTTCTTCCCCTCTGCCATCAGGTTCCTCAATCCACAATGAACCCATGAACACCTCTTCAGCATTTATTTCCCTCTCTTTTTGCACTACTAATTTATTTTTTAAATATATGCATACTTCTTATTGTAATTTATAGATTTCATTACTTTGTACTGCTGCTGCAAAACAACAAACTTCACAACATACAATATGCTGGTGATATTAAGCCTGATTCCGATTCTGACACCGTCTACGCTTCCCACCGCAGGCATAATCAAGGAGCTCTCCCACACCAGTCATTCTCCCTTCTCCCCGTCCCGTCAGGCAGAAGATACACATACCACCAGGTTCCTGGACGGCTTGTATCCCACCGGCTACCAAGATCTTTGAACAAATCAAACACTCAGAATTAGAATCACGTTTATTGTCACAGACATCAATGGTGAAACTTGTTGTTTTATGGCAGCGATACAGTCTAGCCATAACAAATTACTATCACTTTCAAGCACTCTTCATCTAATAGTCCTGCTATTTATTGCTTAGTTATCATTATCACTAGTATTATTGTTTTTTTGTTTCATTTTGTATTTACACTGGCTGTCGCCCTGTTGGAGCTGTCTCTCATTGATTCCGTTATGGTTATTGGATTTATTTTGTATGCCTGCAAGAAAATGACTTGTCAGATGTGCACCTCCTTCCCACCGTAAAACAGAATTTAAAAAAATGCAGATGTTGGAAATCTAAAACAAAAGCAGACAACATTGAAGACACCCAACAGTCTAAGCTACAACTGCAGGAAAAATATCAGGGTTCACAATTCAGTTTGAAGACTCTTCACATGTCAGAAATAAAATAATGGATGGAATATTATTTTTAAGAAGTGGTGGCAGGATGGTCACAATCCTTGATGATGCTATCTTGTTGACTAATTTGTGACAGCAGTTACAGAATGCAACAAAGGGGCTTATGAAAGGTATGAAATGCAGTTCGGAGTTGTGTGTAAAACCACCCAGATCAAACGCCAACAGGTACTGTCGGTGGAAAGTGAAATAGTGGGTTTATATCACAAATAGATAGCCTGCAGCACAAGTGGCCAGTTGTAAAATGAACAGAGAAAGAAGAACTCAAATTGTTGAATTCAGGAAGTACGATTAGACATAGTCATCGAGTTACAGAACATTACAGCACAGAAATTGGCCCTTCTGCCCAGTTTGTCCATGCAGAACTATTAATCTGCTTAGTTGCATTAAACTGCACCTGCATCAAAGCCCTCCCATCCAGGTACATATCCAAATGTCTCTTAATTTTCGATGTTGATGATCCTGAAAACTGATGAACCTCAGAAGCTCTGAAAGGACGGCAGGGCGGGGGTGGGGGGCTAGCCATTGTAAAGAGGTGAGGGGGAGAGGTAAGGCAGAGGATGGCAGGAGATTGGTGGAACCAGATAAAGAAGGAGATGGTGGGCAGATGGAGCCATTTGTGCAAGGGGGAGGTCTAGGGCCGAAAGCCAGTGACTGGTGAGAGGTATGGATAAGCAGAGAGAAAATAGGAGCACGTGCAGCCAGTCTGGGGCGGAAGAAGGTAAACAATGAGACTGGAGGTGATAAGTGCTGACGTAAGTAACTGCAGATACTTACTGATAAGTGAGGGAGGTGAGAAGTGGAAACAAATATGGGAGGGATGCTGAGCAGATAGAACTGGTCGGGGAACAAGATAGCAGGCACAGTAAGTAAAGTGTGTGGGTGATAAGCAGATGGAATCAGGTGGAGAGGGGAACTAAATGGGGTGACGGTGGGGTGTAGAGGGGGGCGGCATTGTTGTGAGAGCCTGGGTGGATCAGAAAGAGGGAGCAAGTACAGTGGGTGCAGGTCACCCAAAATGGGAAAAATCGTAATTCTCATTGTTGTGACTGACTGAGTCACTGGGGACCCACTGAAACTGGTTATATAATTTTTTAATTCAACACAGCAGATCTTCTGGAGAGAATCTGGTTCTACTCTCCTGATGCATCTTTTTAAACAAAGATAACAATAAATGATTAACTACTTTAATTTCCTACCTAACTTTAACATTTTGAAAGCAGGAAGAAATTATGCAGAGTCACAATGGAAGCTCATCCCAATGAGCAGAACCACTTTGAATATCCAAGTAATGGCCACTGCTTCAAAGGTTTCCGAGCACTAACTCCAGACATCCAAAATATAACTCACTTGTTACAGTGCTGAGGATAGGCTCCCTGAATATACAGCTGGTCAAATATTAAGTGACAAGACAGACCTATCTTAAACTGCATATTAAGTTCCAGGGATCTGCTTCTAACAATGCATTAATACATCAGATAGCCACTTAATACCTTCCCTGATCTCACCCCAGATGTTTCAGTGATCACCAATTAACATGAGCATTCATCTTTTGGCTTCCCCTGCAAAGTTTGAATGATACAGAATCATAAGACAAAGCAACAGCATTAAGCCATTTGGCCCATCGATTCTGCTTGCCATTTGATATTGGTTAACTTATTTTTCCCTCTAAACCACATTCTCCTGCCTTCTCCCTTACTCATCAAGAACATATGCACCTCCACTTTAAATATTCCTAATGACTTGGTCTCCACAGCATGGGTGTAGGCTACCTGGGCAGAATATGAGGTACTGTTCCTCTCATTCGTATTTGGCCTCACCTGTCAGTAAGGACGCTGAAGACATGCAGGCAGATGTGAGAATGGAAAAGGAACTGAAATGTTTCAGCTCAGTGTGGGAATGGAAAGTGAAATATATGAAATCTCAAAGTTCAAAAGGCTAAAGTAAATTTTTTATATGGTATATATACGTCACCATATACACCATATACAACTCTGAGATTCATTTTCTTGCGGGCATACTCAATAAATTTATTTCCTGCGGAGCATGAAGAAAGCTCACCTCTGTCCCAGGATACTGATGAACTTTTACTGCTGTACCATTGAGAGCATACTCACCAACTGCATCTCAGTGTGGTATGGCAATTGTCCCATATCGGACCGCAAAGCACTCCAGCGTGTGGTGAAAACTGCCCAGCGGATTATCGGCACCCAATTCGTCGTCGTGGCTATCCCTCGAGGTCGAGGATGATGGTCTTCATTCTGTTGATCTACTTATGGGCTCTCAATTGGCTTATGAGTCCAATCTTGGCTTTGAGAGTTCTTCCACATCCAGGACAGGTAGTTCCAGATGGCAGATCGGGCTTTGGTTGTTGCTGCCTCTCTTTCCATTTTCTTCTCTTTTCTTCTAATTCTGCACATCTGTTGGCTTCGAAAGTTGCTGTTCCTTCTCAGATGATGGCTTGCCAGAGTTTCCTGTCCTTGGCATTGGTTTCCCAATTGTCAATGTCGACGTTACATTCCTTCATGTTGGCTTTTAAGATGTCTTTGAATCTGTTCTGTTGTCCGCCTCTTTTATGTTTGCCTTCTCTAAGCTGGGAGTAGAAGATTTGTTTCGGCAGACGTTCGTCTTTCATCCGAACAACATGACTCTGCGAAACAACCCTGGAAAACGTGGACCACTTTCTGTATCTTGGAAGTCACCTCTCCTCCAATGTTGACCTTAATGACGAGATCCAACATCATCTTAAATGCACTGGAACAGCTTTTGGACGTCTCCGAACAAGAATCTTTCATGATCGTGACATCCGAACAGACACCAAGATGTTAGTGTACAAAGCATTGGTAATCCCAATGCTCCTGTATGCATCAGAAACCTGGACAACATACCGACAACATCTGAAGGCACTTGAAAAGTTCCATCAACGCTGTCCTCGAAACATCTTAAATATCAGCTGGGAAGATAGAAGAACCAACATCAGTGTGCTAAATGAAGCAAAAACAACAAGCATTGAAGCCTACGTCATCAAGAACCAACTAAGATTGAGCACCCAATTGCCCACCATTGAGAACACCTACCATAAATGCTGCCTGGGCAGGGTGAAAAGCATTATCAGGGATGCATCTCACCTTAAACATGGACTTTTTACACTCCCATCCGGTAGGCACTACAGAAGCCTCTGTTCCCGCACCAGCAAGCACAGGAAGAGCTTCTTCCCTGAGGCTGTGACCCTGCTGAACCTCACATCTAAGCGCTAAACAGGATTGCACCCATATTGTACTGTCTCAGTACTTTTATATTTGTGTGCTGTAGCACTTACTTTTCACTCACAGTTATTTTGTAAATAACACTTCTTTGCATTTCTGGTCAGATGCTAAATGCATTTTATTGGCTTTGTATCTGTACTCGGCACAATGACAATAAAGTTGAATCTAATCTAATCTAATCTAAATCCAATAATCATAATAGACCACATCAAAAGGGCAACCAATGTGCAAAAGACAAACTGTGTAAATACAAAACGAAAGAAAAATTAAATAGTAATAATAATAATGGATATGCAATAAATATTGAGAACAAGAGGTGAAGAGTCCTTGAAAATGATTGTGAGAACAGTTCAGTGTGGGGCAAGTGAAGTGAGAAAAGTTGTCCCCTCTGGTTTAAAAGCCTGATGTTTGAGGAGTAATAACATTTCCTGACCCCTGCTGGTGTGAATACTGAGGCATCTATGCCTTCATCCTGATGGTAGCAGCAAGAAGAGAGCATGACCTGCATGATGAGGGTGCTGACAATGGATGCCGCTTTTTGCAACAACGTTCTGTGTAGATGTGCTCATTGGTACGGAGGGCTTTACTCATGATGGACTGGGCTGCATCCACTACTTTTTGTAGCAATTTCCATTCTAGGGCATTGGTTTTTCCTTACCAGGTTGCGATGCAGCCAGTTAATAAACTCTCTGCCACACATCTATGGAAGTTTTAGATGTCATGCTGAATTTTCGTAAACTCATGAAGAAGTAGCTGTGATTTCTTCATAATTAGACTTACGGGCTAGGCCCACGATAGGTCCTCTGATCTCGTTGGACCTTCAATTTCTTCCTCTTTAAGTCAACTATCAGCTCCTTCCTTGGTCTTGCGAACATAGAGTAAGAAGCTGTTGTTCTGGCACAACTCACCCAGATATTCAATGTCCCTCCTATGTACTGATTCAACACCACCTTGGATTTGGCTTCTAACAGTACTGTTGTCAGCAGACTTAAATATGGCGTTGGAGCTGTGCTTAGCCACTCAGTCATAAGTGTAAAGTGAGTAGAACAGGGGGCTAAGCACACAGCCTTGAGGGGCACCTGTGCTGATAGAGATTGTGGAGGAGATGTTGTTGCCAATCTGAAATGACTGAGGTCTTCAAGTGAGGAAACTGAGGATCCAATTGCACATGGAGGTATTGAGGCCAAGGTCTTGGAGCTTATTGAATGGTTTTGAGGATATGATAGTATTGAATGTTAAACTGTAGTTGATAAAGAGCATCCTGATGTATGGATCTTTGTTGACCGAGTGTTCCAGAGTTGAGTGCGGAGCCAATGAAATGGCATCTGCAGTGGACCTGGGACCTGTTGTGCCTGTAGGCAAACTGGAGCAGGCAGGAGATCAAGTGTTTCATCAGACTGCCGAAACGCGAGGTGAAAGATCTCAGTGATACTCCAGCCAGTTGATCAGCACAGGTCTTTAGCACCTGTCCAGGTGCGCTGTCGGGGCCAGATGCTTTCCGTGGGTTCACCCTCCTGAAAGATGTCTCACGTCGACCTCGGAGACTGAAATCACAGGATCATCGGGGGCTGTGGGTGTTCGCGATGGGTTCCTCCATGTTTTGACAGTCAAAGCGAGCACAGAAGGCACCGAGCTCACCAGGAAGTGAATCTCAGGGATCTGTTCTCACTACCGTACTGATGCTAGTCTAATGGGTCAGTAAGTCCGTTTTCACGTTATTTATTTTTAAGAAATGGGGTCACTCCGGTTCCACCTGCCCAATCCACTCCAAATCTATAATTTTCCTGAAGAGAATAATCAGAGCTGCCATTATTTCAATAACTCCCTCTTTCAGCATGACGGTTTGCAGATTCTCTGTGATTTTATTGAATGGAGAATTTGGCTCGAGGGACTGAAAAGCCTCCTCCTATTTCTCATGAAATGGAATCACAGCATAGTGTACGGGCTGGAGAGACTTCTAACCTTCCTCTGGAATTCCTGTTGTCCCTTCCCGCCTGACCAACCCACTACCTCCTTCCTTCCCTTTATTTTTCACAGCATCTTCACAATGCCAGCTGAATAATACATCAGGCAGTAGCTGAGACTCATGCTACTTCGTGCGAGCAAAACCGCAAGACATCGACCGCAGAAAAAAAATCTGCAATCGAGTTAGAAAAAAACACTTCCTGTTTTCTCTCTCTCGCTCGCTCCTGCAGCCGGACTCGAACCGCTTGTGTGTCACTCGGCGCTGACGTCACCTTGTGCCAGGCGGGATGCGGCCCCTGATTGGACGCCGGAGGGCTCCGGGGGTGACGTAACGCGCTGGCGCCCCGCCCCTCCACTGCGACAACGAAGCGCTTGTTGTCTCGCTCTCAGTTGAAGCCGGGGCTCGCCGTGCAAGGAACAAAGCGAGAAAGCTGGAGCTATGGGAATTAATGCAGCCGACATCGACGACCAGTCACTTCTCCCTTATTATTTGAAACCTGTCGACTTGGTGAAAGCGGCCGCGAGGTCCCAGCGGTGGTGGGGCTGCTGGTGCCAGTAAAGAACCGAATCGGCGGCGGTCCATATGGGGGGGTCGTTGCCGATTCTAGCGCAGTAGGAGCGAGTCGAGCGGGGCAGTGGCACAATGCGGAGTGAGGCGGCTCGCCACAAAAACACGGTAAAATGAACCAGTGTGCGAGCTATGGACCCCTGGCAGCTCCAGCAGTGGCCACCAGCAAACTCTTTATCGCCTAGCCCTGCTAACTATGGGAGCTTTTAGCTTGTTGTGGTGCTTTCTTCCCTCGCTCGTAGCTTGGTCCGCAGCGACGATGAATTGGAGCATCCTTACGGTAAGCAATTGATGGTTGTGCTACTTATGCCTCCCATCTCGAGGAGACCAGCCGACTTTCAGAACCGTAAACCTCTCCGTACTCTTGGGTAGCGATAAACGTTAAATTCTTTCTTTTTTTTTATATATGGTAAACTAGAATCAAGATGTTGAAGATGCGGCTTTGAACATTGTCACTGCGTCGCGGCAGGGCGTTAGGTGCATGTTAATTTTCATGGCACACTAGTTCCACCTAGACACCAGTATTGCATACATCCAATGTATGATATACTGGGGTATATTTTATGTTAGCAAGCTCAACCATGTTTTTTCATTAAACCTGACGATGAATATTTTAACGCACTGCAGTTTAAGATTTGAACGGTTGGAGATGTTGGGCAAAATGTTGAGGAAAATCACGAAAAATACTCGTGTTATTCAAAAATGTAGTCCCATTGATAAACCTAGAATGGTGCGTTCTTTTATTGATTCTATTATAGTTATTAGATTTGAGTTTGCCCGCAAGAAGATGAATTTCAGAGTCGTATATGGTGGCATGTACTTTGATTATAAATCTACCTTGAACTTCAGAGCAGTGTAATGGCCCACCATGTTTCCAAGAAATGTCGTCACATTTCGAAGAACCGTAACTTGAGGACAGGTCAAAGATGCTGCTTTTCAAGTATTAAAAAGAAGGAAAGAAGTTTATAGGATAGAATACCTAGTATATACACTTGATATCTGAAAGTAGGTTGATGATTGAATTAATTTGGCCAGGATAGGAGGTATTTGCCATTATAGGATTGAATGAGATTCATGGGTAGGCAAGGGAGAGGCCACAGAGTATTGAAAACTAGGTTAAGGATGGGCCACGATGTCAGTTAATGCATCAAATTATTCATGTTTGATTAATAGCGTACCCGTCTTCATCACTATTCATCTGATTGAAATTTCACACTTAAGTTCTCATTTTAAAATTTAATTTGTCTAAAACTATTTTCCGTTCAATGTTTTTTTAAATGTACTTTTTACTTGATGCATTTTGAAGTGGATTTTGATTTGTGCTGAGATGAAAGTATGAGACAGCCTGTTTTCTTTTGCTAAATATGTGCCGTTTTATTCAAACTGGGGACATGGTAGAAGGGTGATGCTTTAACTGCTAACCTATTCTTTTGTTTAGCGTTGTTAGCTTCAAGTTCCTGACGTGAAATAATCTGATTTGAAAATGGCACGTGGCTTGGTTCAGTGAATCATCGGGATTCTAGCTTTTCTTTAGTTTAACGTGGTTAATTCAATGCCCTGTTCCATTTACAGAAATGATTGTACAGCAGGTCACTTGGCCCAGTAAGTGTGAAGCTGTTCATAATTAACACCCATAACCTTAAACATGTGCTCCTGTTCTGTTCACTACTGGACCTATTACTATTCCAGTGCAGAAGTCAGACCTCAAACAATTTTTGGACGATTTTGCTTCTTGCTGTTTCAATCACCACACTTCAGTTATGGTGGGGTTGGGTTGGGAGTTCCTTAAATCAGCAGTTTTTGTCATAATCTCCTTTATCTAATCTGCACAGTTATAACATACAAACCTGGCATTTCAAGGCTTTGTGTTGGCACTTTTTCATGTTGGATGTGTCTCAGTATTTCTGTGGGCACTAAATTGCCTTTATTTTAATAATCTTTTATTGAAGAGCTAACTGCAGCATACAACATAAACTTCAATTTATGTAGATAAGTAATCATCTCTGAAACTGTATTAATTTAAGATTCAGTTTATTTTATGTTTGTCACAAAATCGTCCAGTGTATATAACTTCTTTTAGTTTCTGATTTGTTTTATGCACAGAGTTGCTAGTTTTGCCACTAGGAGCTTGCCTGTTATTTTAAAACCCAGCTTCTGTTAGAAGTGATGTTCTATTCCACTTTACAGTTACAGAATTGCAGTTGAATCAACCACTCTTACTTTTCCATCTTGGAAGTATTTGGTTTCAACTTTTTCCTTGGAATACTATTCATTGCTAATTTAGGCCTATTCATCCAGATTCATTGCCACCTGCACTTGCACTGATAATCTGCCCCTTTTCCCTAATGGGTTTTTATTCCATACCTCTGGATTTTCTTCACGATGTCAATGTTTTGCCTCTGGGCTGTCATATTAAATGAAGAGAATTTGTTTTTTTTTCTCTCTGCAGGCAAGTGTTTGAAATGAAAATGTATGCATTTTGAGAGAGTAAATTAAGGTGTTAAACATAAACATAGAAAATAGGTGCAGGAGTAGGCCATTCGGCGCTTCGAGCCTGCACCGCCATTCAGTATGATCATGGCTGATCATCCAACTCAGAACCCTGTACCAGCCTTCCCTCCATACCCCCTGATCCCTTCAGCCACAAGGTCCATATCTAACTCCCTCTTAAATATAGCCAATGAACTGGCCTCAACTGTTTCCTGTGTCAGAGAATTCCACAGATTCAGCACTCTCTGTGTGAAGAAGTTTTTCCTCATCTTGATCCTAAAAGGCTTCCCCTTTATCCTAAAACTGTGACCCCTCGTTCTGGACTTCCCCAGCATCGGGAACAATCTTCCTGCGTCTAGCCTGTCCAATCCTTTTAGGATTTTATACATTTCAATAAGATTCCCCCCTCAATCTTCTAAATTCCAACTAGTATAAGCCTAGTCGATCCAGTCTTTCATCATATGAAAGTCCTGCCATCCCAGGAATCAATCTGGTGAACCTTCTTTGTACTTCCTCTATGGCAAGGATGTCTTTCCTCAGATTAGGGGACCAAAACTGCACACAATACTCCAGGTGTGGTCTCACCAAGGCCTTGTACAACTGCAGTAGTACCTCCCTGCTCCTGTACTCAAATCCTCTTGCTATGAATGCCAGCATACCATTCGCCTTTTTCACTGCCTGCTGTACCTGCATGCCCACTTTCAATGACTGGTGTATAATGACACCCAGGTCTCGTTGCCCCTCCCCTTTTCCTAATCGGTCACCATTCAGATAATAATCTGTTTTTGCCACCAAAGTGGATAACCTCACATTTAGCCACATTAAATTGCATCTGCCATGAATTTGCCCACTCATCTAACCTGTCCCAGTCACCCTGCATCCTCTTAGTATCCTCCTCACAGCTAACACTGCTGCCCAGCTTCGTGTCATCTGCAAACTTGGAGATGCTGCATTTAATTCCCTCATCTAAGTCATTAATATATATTGTGAACAATTGGGGTCCCAGCACTGAGCCTTGCGGTACCCCACTAGTCACTGCCTGCCATTCTGAAAAGGTCCCGTTTATTCCCACTCTTTGCTTCCTGTCTGCCAACCAATTCTGTATCCACATCAATACCTTACCCCCAATACCGTGTGCTTTAAGTTTGCACACTAATCTCCTGTGTGGGACCTTGTCAAAAGCCTTTTGAAAATCTAAATATACCTATTGATTACAATATTGCATTGCAGGTGAGCTGTACCTTCAGCTTTTTTCAGTGTTATCTGAACTATTGGGTTTTTTTCCCTGGTGGCATTTTTTTTGGTTCAACTAAACCAAATAAACATTTATCCAAGAACACCAAAGTTTCTGCAGATACTGGAAGTGTTGATCAATTCACACAAAATGCTGGGGGCATTCAGCAGGTCGGGCAGTATGTGTAGTGGGGAATAAACAGTTAATGTTTTGGACCAAGACCCTTCATTGGGACTGGAAAGGAAGGGGCAGAGGCCAGGATAGGATGGTGGGAGGGAAAGGAAGTGATAGGTGACAGGAAGGTTGGGGGAAGAGGGCGTGAAGAAGGAAGTTGTAAAGTGATAGGTGGAAGAGGTAAAGAGCTAAGGGAGGTATCTAATAGGAGACAGTGGACCATGGAAGGAAGGGAATGAGGGGAACCAAAGAGATGATGGGCAAGTGAGAAGAGAGGGTAACCAAAATGGAGGAGGAGAGCAGAGTGAGCAATTTTGCTTGATTTCATTATAATGGAAATACATCCTTGGCAAGTAAAACAGAATTCGGGTCAGTTAATAATATTTGAAATTAAACATAACATTTTTACAATTTTCATTTGTATCATAAAGCACTTCTCAGGAAAAAGCAAAACTGGCCAGGACTACAGAGGTGTCATCTTTCCTAAGAAATATTTCTTCAATTCTCACAGATCAAGATTCAGACTTACAATTTATTTCATCTGGATTTGTACCGGAATCTTTTCTCAACATGGGAAAAGGCTCTTTGGCCAATTGAGTCTGAAATGGCTTGATGCAAGTGCTGCTGCACCAACACCGCTGTTGTGATCCTTTCAATGTTTATCTTTTATGTACTTCATTCCCTTTCGATCACTGCAACTACAGATGCATTTTAGAAGGAATTTAAAATGGCCTGCAATCTTTGCTATGAGTTAAGATCTGATCTCAGTTTTTCCTCTTAGCAATTAGTTGTCCACGTTTCACCAGTTTGTCATTTGAGACCTTGTAGTTGCTCAGACTTTTGAGGGAAGAGTCTTGGCTTGTCTTGCCCTTTGTATTCAGAATAATTAAATTCATCCAGCTGAAGAATTTCATTTTCAATCTGTGTGCAAAACCCAGGATGATAATCAGAATCAGATTTAATTTCACCAGCATACGTTGTGCAATTTGTTAACTTTATGGCACCAGTACAGTGAAATGCATGATAAATATAGAACAAAAAACCCAAGTCACATTAAGTATGTAGTGCTGTAGTGTTCATGAGTTCAATGTCCATGTAGAAATCTGATGGCAGAGGGGAAGAATCTGTTCCTGAATTGCTGAGTGTGTGTCTTCAGGCTCCTGTACCTGTACTTCCTGACAGTAACAGCGTGAAAAGGGTATGTCCTGGGTGGTGGGAATCTTAAATGATGGACGCAGCCTTCCTAAAGCACTGCTCTTTAAACGTCTTGGATGCTATGGAGGCTAGTACCCATGATGGAATGGACTAATTTTACAAGTTTCTGCAACTTCGATCTTGTTCTCTCCTCCCCGCCCCCCATATCAGACAGTGATGCAATCAGTCAGAATACTGTGGTACATTTTATGGAAGTTTTCAAGTGTTTTAGTTGACAGACCAAGTCTCCTCTTGAGATAATGCATCTTCTTCCCTAAGTGGCTGACAGTTCTGTATGTAGACTAGGATTAACTCTTCATGGTATTTTCAAAAATACTTCAATTAGCTATATATTTCATAATCATTTTTAAAAGCAGATTTGAAAATAAGTTAGTATTACCATGTTAAACTATTTTAAAGTTCAAAGTAAATGTATTATCAAAGTACATATGTTGCCATAGGCAACCCTGAGATTTATTTTCTTGTGGGCAATCACAGTAAATGCAAGAAACAACATCGAATCAATGAAAGACCACACCCAGCAGGGCGGGACAGCGATCAACATATCTGGGAGGGGGGAACAAACTGTGCAAATACAAAAAGAAAGAAAAGATATATAATAAGTAAATAAACAATAAATGTTGAAAACGTGAGATGAAGAGTCTTTGAAAGTGGGAACTATTCAGTAATAGAGAGAAGTTATCTCCACTGGTTCCAGAACTTGATGGTCAAGGGGTAATAATTGTTCCTGGACCTGGTGGTGTGAGTCCCGAGGCTCCTGTACCTTCCTGGTGGCAGCATTGAGTAGAGAGCGTGGCCTAGATGGGGATCTTTGGATGCTGCTGCTTTCCTGCAATAACACTCAGTGGTAGTTGTGCATAGTGGTGGGGAGTCTTTATCTGTGAAGGACTGGGCCGTATCCACTATTGTAGGCTTCCTGTAGAAAGGCACTGGTGTTTCCATTACCAGGTTGTGATGAAACCAGTCAATATACTCTTCTCCACACATCTATAAAAGTTTTTCAGTTACAGGTGACGGGCTGAATCTTCGCAAACCCCAAAGAAAGTAGAGGCAGGGCTGTGCTTTCTTCATAATGGCACTTTCATGCTGGGCTAGGACAGATCTTCTGAAGTGATTTAATGTTGCTGACCCTCTCCACCTCCAGTTCCCCTGATGAGGACTGGCTCATGGCCCTCCAGCTTCCTCTTCCTGAAGCCAATCATCATCTCCTTGGTCTTGCTGACATTGTGTGAGATCAGCCGGATTTTCAGTATCCCTCCTATATGTTGATAGGGCCAATGGCAATGGCGTCATCAGCAAACTAAATTGTTCAGCTTTATACTTTTCCTATCTAAATCCATTCATGCAACATGAACAAAGATCTGTGTGCTAACTTTAGCCCATCTAGTAAGTAATGCACTTGTTGGGCCATGTTTTTAAATTTGTTTTAATCGTTCTGCACTTGTTTGGAATGTTTCTCTGTTCATGGAGCCTCCTAACATTGAACATCTCATCTGAATGGGATGGTGGTATGCTAAACTTATTTGTTCCATGCAAAGAACGAGAACATTTGCGAGAGAATACTCTGTAGATTGAGGTCTTTGTTTTGAATATGCCGCTGAATCAGTATAGCCAATTTTGAAACTGTTTCCTTGTTGTAAAGAGGCATCTAGTCCCCTTGTATTTTTGTAGGAATTGCAATAAATTTCTCAAATTTGCAGCTGAAACTTCAATAATAGAAATATTTAACTGGTGAATGCTGATTTACATAAGTTTGTACTTGACTGTACTCTGGAGATCAACATGAAGGGGCTAATGGGAATTTAATTGGAAGAACAGCATGTAATCTCATTTACCAAGTACTGCTTAAGCAAGTGAAGTAACCAGTATGAGGAGCTGCCACCTCAAATTTTAAAGAGGTCCTTTAAGAAATGATGTTCCTTTTAAATATTGGATAATTTAGTTTTTTATTACCATCTATTCAAATGGTGAACATTAAATTTTATAAAGGGTTGTTCTTTCAAGGGTTTGATGCAGCCAATATTCTACTATTCTCCTTTTACTTTTCTACCCAAATGCTGGCTTCAACTTTGCAGGTAGATGGTATTCCACATGGAAGCAAGAGTTTGGCTTTAATGTTGGATGAAATAGACCTGTGCCATTATTCTGAAAATTTTTGTTATGGTCAGTACGGCAGGAGGATGCTTGTCTTTTGGAATTTAGTACATTTATTACTGATATTCCCAGGGGCGCCACAGTATTGCCAAGCACAGAATCAAAAGGCTTGCATTTTGGCCCTACATTATTCCTAAACCTGGAAGAACAGTCTTATCAATGTTAGCATAACACATTTCCTTACTAACACAAACCATCCTTGATCTGAGTTCTAAAGCAAAATGAAGTGTGGATTTTCTGCTCTATGGTGAGTTGAAGATGACTTGGTTAAGCATGAAGACATTTCCAAGTACAGTGAGTTCTGGTTAATTGGGCCATTGCTTAATTAAGGCAGCCACTTATTTGGGCCAACTCTTAAATAGCAAAAAATTAATCGGAAAAAAACAGCCAGGATTCTTTGAACAACACACATCAAAGTTGCTGGTGAACGCAGCAGGCCAGGCAGCATCTCTTCCTAGAGATGCTGCCTGGCCTGCTGCGTTCACCAGCAACTTTGATGTGTGTTGCTTGAATTTCCAGCATCTGCAGAATTCCTGTTGCCAGGATTCTTTTATTTTTATGGAAGAAGCTGGTGCCAAGGTGACATCCTCCAGACAGTTTACTAAACTACTACTCTTATACTTTTACTACTTTTTTTCTTTCAAATGTGCTTCTGCTACTATGTGGAGCCAGTGATCTGCATTGTGGTGGTGTGCAATCTGGCATTCTGCTGTCTCCGAGGGGATTTGTTGATGTTTCCAGCGAAGTGTGCGGACTCGAGGCCAAGAAGGCTGGAGATGGGGCATGAGCCCACGATCTACTCCATTTCTCAATGATCTCGCCGATTGAAGCGTCGAGGGAGATCGAAGTCATTGAAGAATGGAAGGCAAGCTGGTGTTCAGTGCTGTTTACCATCCCCTGGTGCTGCTGGAGGAAGGTGTCTGTCTTGCTTGAGGCTGCTGGAGGGTGGTGTTGGAGTCCTGGTCTTGGGCAAAGTTTAATCCTGGTTTATAGAGATTACACTGTGTGGCTCATGCTATAATGTGTTTCTGGTTTCTGGGTGCTTTTTTTTTTGTTTTTGTTGCTATTTTGTGATTTTTTTTTGGATCAGGGCATTCTGCAGATAATGAACGACAAAGTGAGCTAGGCTATATTGAATATGCCTGGACTCTTTTGATTATGTGTTTTTATATTTGGTGTTTTTTTATTCTGTGTTTTTCACTTTTTTTTGCTGTTTGTGTTTTGCTTTTCACGTTTGATGTTTTTTCTTTAAATGGGCTTCATGGTTTCCTTTCTTTCATGGCTCTTTGTGGGAAGATGAATCTCAGGGTTGTATACTGTATTATACTTTGGTAGTAAATGCACTTGGAAGTCAGTTGCATGTATCTGCGTCTATTAGGCACTACACCATGCTTAGAGTGGATAGTTTTTAAATAGTGTCAGTTAAGTGTGTTCATGTTCAAAGAGCAGTAATTTTTCTTACTGATAGTTGGTGGGAATAAGCAGTAAGACAATTCAGAACTGTTTTGCTCACTGCAGCTTCAAGCCTTGAGGCTTAGAGATGCTAGAAACAGCCACGAGTGGAAATGAAACGATTTCATTATTTCGAGTTAGGAACTCCAAAGAATTTGAAGGCATCGACAATCATCTTGAATGTTACAATGATCATGAAGATTTGGAGGATGCAGTCATCAAAAGCTTTGTATGAAGGCTTCATGGTTTCATCATGAAGTCCATCATCTGCCCTAGGTGTCGGTGCTGATTTTCATTTAAAGTCAATGAAAAGAAGACAGGGTATACTGGATGGATTCCTCTAACTGTTAGGAACTAATAGTTTTATCATCGTATCATCATATAGGTAGTTCTAATTTGTTCTGTATTTAACTTAAGTATAAAGTTGTTACTGTTTTAAGTATTTCCATGAAGCTTTGACTAGGTGTGGCAGCCGCTTAATTGGGTCAAAATGTGCTGGTCCCGATGTGTCCTAATTAACTGGAATCAACTGTATTTGAAAAGTTACAAGTAGTAACAGTTCCTTACAGAAGAATGAGTTTTACATTGCTATTGAGATAAGTATATAACCCGTCAGTTCATCTTTTTGTTTGATGGTATTGTGCTTTGCACGAGTGTTAGGCAGCCTGTTTGGAAGATTTGTTTAGTTTGTATCAAAACAGTATTACAAATTCTGTCTAACGGATTTGTATTTTGTTCTGTTTCAGCTGCTGTTTGTGTTGCTTGGTGACATTGCAGCTCAAATAGAACCAACTTCAAAAGCTGCTTTAACCCCTCCTGGTAAATATTCCCACATTGATCATGCCACAGGAAAGCAAATTTACTGTGATAAGTGCCCTGCAGGAACCCACGTGTCTCAACATTGCACATCGACAGTGCTGAGAGAGTGCAGTCCTTGTAAGAATGGCACTTTCACCAAGCATGAAAATGGCATTGAACATTGTCACACCTGCAGGTCCTGTGTGCCCCCAATGATTGAAACATCGCCCTGCAAAGCCCTTTCTGACCGTGAATGCACTTGCCCACCTGGTACTTTTCTGTCCAACAAGTCGTGCGTGGCCCACTCAGTTTGCGCCATCGGCTGGCGTATCAGGAAAAAGGGAAGTGAGACAGAAGATGTCAAGTGCAAGCCATGTCCTCGTGGCACTTTTTCCAAAGTGCCTTCTAGTTCCAGGTGCAAAGCTTTCACCAATTGTTCAGAACTGGCTCTGGTGATAATAAAACCAGGAAACCGTGAAAGGGACAACATCTGTGGCTTACCAAGCACAACTCAAAGTACAACCATCAACTCGCCAAGCACAGAGTCAACTCATGACAACAAAGCAGTTCTACCTGATGACTCCAATTTATCAGGTAACTATTAGCATTTTTAAACAGATCCCAGTGCTTTGTAATTTATGTAGATTGGGCAAGTGGCGTCATTGCAGAATTCTCTATCAGATCAAACCTGTTTTTATCTGAACTGCTTTTGATGCCAACTATTTCTGTTATCCTCCATTTGCCTCCATTGCTTATTTCTGCCTGTGTCGCTTCCTTTAGCTTATATTCTCAATCTCTATTTTTATTTCCACCCATCTAAATGGTGAAAATCATGTCTTCATTCTCTCGAGCTCTGTTCATTGAGCAATCTGTGCTCTATATAGACTCTTGACCACACGAGTTAAAATTTTAGTTTTTCATGTGCACATTACAACTTGTCTGCAGCTTAACCACTCTCCATTTCTAACTTACTGCAGCCTTGTGACCTCTCATAACTGCTTCACTTATTCTGTCCTCTTCTACTTCCCAGCTTCCAAATCCCCAGTGGCAGCTGTTGTTTATTTACTGCCTGAGCCTTGAAGGTCTAGAACTCATTTTGTTGACCCCTTGCACCTCTCCCTCTTTAAAAACATTCCTCATTGCTTAATCCTTTAGAATATGCTGTGTGCAGAGTTGTGTGGTAACACTGCTGTGAAATACTATATGTAGAATCTTTTACTATGTTAAAGCCATTGTCCAAATGCAAGTTGTTGTCTGTGCTATTTGCTTTGTACTAACGGTTGAGGGTTTGTTATTTGTTTTTATTTAATTGAAATCCCAGTAAAAAATATTTTGGGCCTGTTTTGAGAAATTCTGTTAAGGTATTAGGGGAATTTTGAAATGAACTTGTTCATGTGATAATTGAAGTGTATTCAGTAGCAAGTGTTCATGCTCAAGTTTGAGGTTGATTGACATATTATCCATGTATCTTGAAACACTTGTGTAATATTTTTGGAAATGTACATTATTGAATCCCTCACTAAATTTTCTTATGTCAATAGGGACGTGGATTTTCTGTACCTTGTTGGAAATTTTGTTCCTTTCTTGCAAGAAGATAACCTTGTTGGCTGTTGTACAAGTTGTAATTGGAGGCTCTCAACTTGCCAAAATACACCAAAAAAAACTAAAATAAGTTTACTAACTTTGAGATCTTTTGCCTCGGCTCCTAAGATTCAGTCCTCACCTTGAGTTATCTCTTGATAGAGTTCACATAATGCCCAGTGACAGTAGGGGTTTGTCTGGGGTGCTCTTTTTATAGTCATTGAAGAGTACATCACAGAAACAGGCCCTTTAGCCCATCTAGTTTGTGCCGAGCCATTTAAACTGTGGTCTGGTTGCACCTGGACCATACCCCTCCGTATCCTACTGTCCACGTACCTATCCAAACTTCTCTTAAATGTTGAAATCAAGCTCACGTACACCACATGTGCTGGCAACTCATTTCCACACCCTTACACCCTTTGAGTGAAGAAGTTTCCCCTCATGTTCCCCTTAAACTTCTCACCTTTCACCCTTAATTCAACCTCGGTAGAAAAAGCCTGCTTGCGTTTACCCTATCTATACACCTCATAATTTTGTATACCTCTATCAAATCACCCCTCAATCTTCTACTTTCCAAGGAATGAAGTCCTAACCTACTCAGTCTTTCCATATGACTTGGGTACTCCAGATTAGGCAACATCCTTGTAAATTTTCTCTGTAAATTTTCAACCTTATTGACATCTTTCCTGTAAGTGGGTGACCCAGGCTGCACACAATACTCCAAATTAGGCCTTGCCATTGTCTTATACAGTTACAACATAACATCCCATCTCCTGTACTCAACACATTGATTCATGAAGACCAAAGTGCCAGAAGCGTCCTGTTTACCTGTGACGCCATTTTCAATGAATTATGGACCTGTATTCCCAGTACCCTCATGCCAGTGTTGTGCTGATTGGCAGATTAATCAACTACTGTAATTTGCCCCTTTATTTTTTTTAGTTGAACTGGGCGGAGGCTGGTGTAGGTGATGATTGAAGTTGCTGAGAGGTTTTAAAATAAGAAAAGAGATTAGTAGTTCAGTGGTGTGGTGTCAGACTGGGTGAAGGTCCAACTTCCAGGCTCTCTAATGCATTGGTGGTTCTGTATATTGATGTATGGTTGAATGGTGTTGTAGACTTGTTGGATATAAATTTCTAAGTTATTTTTATTTGAAAGTTGTTAAGTTGTGCACTCTTGCATTACCAGGATATAACATGCTCTGCGTGCAGCTGAGGTACACTAATCCTAGTAATTTAGCCCAGTCGCTGCCTTTGCATTCAAATAAGACATGAACACTTGGAATATTGAACATTTTTGAACTTCTCGTATTTTGCCCTCTTTTGAGAGGTAAAACCTTCTTCCGTGCTTTTCAGGTATTTCTGACCAATCAAGCACCACTGCTGCGTCTGCAACAACGCCAACTATCAGTGGAGTCACCAAAGAAGCACACCTTTGGCATTCTCCTCATTTGCGCAGAAATCCTGCTCTTTCAGCTTCGATGAATTTTCAGCCAGTAATGGAGACATCAGGAACAGATGCTGATTCCAGACCTCGCAGGAAAGGCCCACCCAGACCCAGTGCGCACAAGCACTTCGACATCAATGAACATTTACCGTGGATGATTGTTCTCTTTCTGCTGTTGGTGCTGGTGGTGACAGTAGTCTGCAGTATCAAGAAAAGCTCCCGTGTGCTCAAAAAAGGCCCCAAACAAGACCCCAGCAGCATTGTTGAAAAAGCCGTTCTTAAGAAGCCAATTGCCCCTACCCCAAATAAAGAGAAGTGGACTTACTGTTCAAACGGGCAAGGTAAGCAGGCAAAGGTAGAAAGCTTCACCTCTCAATTCAGGTTATAGAGTTTAAGATCTACTGCACTAGTAAGCTGTGTTCCAGTGTAAGAGATCTGAAATGAATGGTTATTTGATTTATTATTAGCATCTGTTAATGTTGGCTGTACCACTTCTAGTGAATTGTAGAGTTAAAATGGTGAGACTGTGCTGGATTGATCCACATTTCTTGTTAAGCCAATTTCTTATTAATCTGGGCTGAATGTGACCTTCAGTTCATGATCCCGTTTCATTAGCCTGTTCTAATCTATAAACATTCGAAAGCTGCCTTCTCCTCTCATGTTCATGTTAATTTGCCTGGCTAATTTTTAACAAATTTATATTATTTTCCTTGATCTCCGAGCCAGAGTACTGTTAAGATGGCCATCTGTAGTTTATCACTTGCAGACCCCATTCAGTTGCAGATTGGCTAAAACATCTCCTCTGTCAGCACAGGTGCACCACAAGGCTACATTACTTCCTGCTCTAATCACCTTACACTTTGGACTGTGTGGCTAAGCACAGGTCCAATGCCATATTTAAATTTGCTGATGACAGCAGTATTTATTGCTAATTTGTTTAGAAATGTATATTTTTTGTATTTGCACCATTTGTCTTTTGCACACTGGTTGTCTGGCCTGTTGCAATCTTAGATTAGATTCAACTTTATTGTCATTGTGCCGACTACAGATACAAAGTCAATAAAATGCAGTTGGCATCTAACCAGAAATGCAAAGAATAGTGTTATTTACAAAATAACTGCGAATAAAGAATAAGTGCTACAGCACACAAATATAAAAGTACTGAGACAGTACAATATGGGTGCAATACTGCTTAGCGCTGTGATGTGAGGTTCAGCAGGGTCACAACCTCAGGGAAGAAGCTCTTCCTGTGCCTGCTGGTGTGGGAACGGAGGCTTCTGTAGCACCTACCGGATGGGAGGAGAGTAAAAAGTCCATGGTTAGGGTGAGATGCATCCTTGATAATGCTTTTCGCCCTGCCCAGGCAGCGTTTATGGTAGATGTTCTCAATGGTGGGCAATTGGGTGCCGATAATCCACGGGGCAGTTTTCACCACACACTGGACTGCTTTGCGGTCCGATACAGGACAATTGCCACACCACACTGAGATGCAGTTGGTGAGTATGCTCTCAATGGTACAGCAGTAAAAGTCCGTCAGTATCCTGGGACAGAGGTGAGCTTTCTTGATGCTCTGCAGGAAATAAAGGCGCTGTTGCGCCTTTTTGATCAGGATGGAGGAGTTCAGGGACCAGGTGAGATCCTCGGAAATGTGGACACCAAGGAATTTGAAGGTTGATACACGCTCCACTACAGCTCCGTTGATGTAGATGGGGACATGTGTGGCTCCTAGCATGCCTGAAGTCCACAATGATCTCCTTGGTCTTCTGGGTGTTAAGGGCCAGATTGTTGTCGGCACACCATGCAGCCAAGTGCTGGAACTCGTCCCTGTAGGCCGTCTCGTCATCCCCTCTGTTCAGGCCAACCACCGTGGTATCATCTGCGAACTTGATTATGGAGTTAGAACCATGTACAGGAATGCAGTCATAGGTGAAAAGGGAGGTCAGAAGAGGGCTCGGCACACAGCCTTGAGGCACGCCGGTGTTCAGGGTGAGAGTGGAGGAGGAGAGGATGTCTAACTTAACTGATTGGGGTCTGTTACTCAGAACGTCCAAGGTCCACTTGCAGAGGGATGAGCTGAAACCAAGCTGGCGAAGTTTGGCGATCAGCTTGGAGGGACCACGGTATTGAATGCCGAACTAAGGTCAATGAACAGCATTCTGACGTAAGAGTTCCGGCTGTCCATTTAATTGATTCTATTTTGGTTATTGAATTTATTGAGTATGCCCACAAGAAAATGTATCTTGGGGTTGTGTATGGTGACGTGGAAGTACTTTGATAAATTTACTTTGAACTCTTTTAGTCATGTCCTTGTGACCATTCAAGAACAATGATGTCATGTCATGTTCAATGGTTGGGGAAAATCAGAAGATTCTGATAATTGGTTTGGCCCAACAAGCTGATCACCTCTAACTGTAGCCAACCATTCCAATACATTTTAACTATCAACTTTCACCCTATCCGCACACTGCCATCTTTGCTTCTACCAGTACATATCAGCATCCTCTTCAGCAGACACCAACACAACATATGTTTTCTAGCCTTGCTCTGCATCTCCAGGCATACATCTTGAGATTCACTGGGCTAGTTTCTAGGATGTGAGGTATGAAGGTGCATTCCTTGGAGTCTCGAAGAATGAGGGGTGATGTTATTCAAACATACAAGACCCTTGTGATAACATTAGGAGGTAGTGAGTTAGTGAAATTCACTGCCTCCAAGGGCATTGGAGGCTAGATGGTTGGATACATTGGTGGGAGAACTGTCACAGGAAAGGAATTACAGCCAGCATAGATCCGCCATATTAAATAGTAGGAAAGATTAGAGGCCACGTAGCCCTGTCATGTTTCTGTTTACTTGGTTTTTTATCATTGCTTCTCATGTGCCAGTAACATTTGTTTTGATATGTTAACTTTTGTGTCACTTATCATTCATTCTGTTTTGGTTTTTGCTGTTTGCCCATTATTTACTTCCCCTCAACATAATGTACTTTGAATTGTTCTCACTTCATCTGCATGAACCATTTTCATTTTGCTTTCACTTCCATGACATTCAAGGAGCTCTGTTGTTGATTCCCCCTAGTCTTTTCCTTTTTCTGTACATGAAATGCCCTGATAATAACCACCCATTTTTCTGTTGCAGGTTTTGCTTTTGAAGTTTGACTTGCTTTATCCCAACCAGGTTAAATCATCCATTTGAAATTATTCCGTTCTACTCATTCCCTGTTAATGAGTACTTTTCAGCAGTGAATTTTCAGCCCCTCTACCTCTCTAAGTGTTAACTTTGTCACTGCTCTGTTATCATGCACTCACCTATTTGTGCTCTGACCTTGGCTTGCAGGACATTGATACTTTATATTGGACAGCTGGGAAATTCAGCCATTCTGCCTATTTTACAAGGCCAATATTTTTATACTTTTCACAGCAATTATAAGTAGAATAATTTCTTAATGAGTGTAGAAATAGCAATAGATTGATTTGGTCAACTGAAATGTTCACACTTTGCCAAACTTTAACTGCTTTCTCCTCCACAATTGATCTGGGTATTAAGGCATAATTTTCTAGCTGGAGGAAAGTGTATTCTTGCATTTCATTCTCTTATTGAATCAAAACAGTGCACTTTAAAATATTTTCTCACTCTGCATGTGCTGCATTTACAGGATGTATTTCTTTGTGAAATCTATGGAAACAATTTGCTGAAATTCACTTTACGTTTCAAGAGCGTAGGTTGATGTGTTGCATTTTAAATATACGTGCAGTTAAACTCCCTATAAGCTGAATATTTTTGCTGCTCAAAGTGTGATATTTTGTGGTTTAGTTCTGACATGATAATGTTAAAAGCGGAGCAATAAAGAAACCAAATATTAGTTTTTATTTAATCTTAAGTCAATTGCTTATTTAGAATAGACAGATAAATCTCTGCAGAGACTTTGGTCTCTTCGATCTGTGATGCAAGCTATTGAAGTTTTCTTTTTGCGATGGTAATTCTACTTTCTTTGAAGAAATGTGATTTGCTCCTTAGAGTGCTTAATGTTAAAAGCTCATTTCAGCAGCGAAGAAGCTGGTGCTCTGTAAATAGTCATCGAAGTAGAGTGACAAGGGAATTACGCAATCATACTGATCTGAAGCATAAATAACAGGTGCTTTTTTTGAAAGTTCTATGTTGTCAAAGCTTCCATTTACCACCTCCTTAAATTTAGACCTGGTGTGATTGGATGGTTTCAAAGTTCAAAGTGAATTTGTATGTCAGCATATACAACCCTGGGTTTCATTATCTTGGGTGCATACTCAATAAGTCCAATAACCATAAAAGAATCAATGAAAGACCACACCAACTAGTGTGTAAAAAGACAACAAACTGCAAGTACCAAAAGTAGTAGTAACAATAAATAAGCAATAAATATTGAATATCAGATGAAGCTGAATCAGTAGGTTGTGGGAAATTTCATGAGGCAAGTGAAGATGCAGCTTAATTGAATAATGAGGTCTTGCTCCTATTGTAGCTGTGCAACTATATCAGGTGCTTAGTTCATGTAAATAAGTTAAGGGATAAACAAAATCAAAAACTGTGATTAGTATAATTAATGTACTAAAATACTATTGTTCTTTTGTAAATGTCAGAATGAGGGCAGATATCAAATGTTAAATTTAAAGGGGGGAATACATTGTGGAGAGTTTTGGTTAAAGTAATGTAAATCTTGTGACTTTGATATCTGATCATTTTGGGGTAATTAAAATTAAGGATTATGCAAAGTCTCAGAATTGGAGCAATTCTGATATCCCTTTTAGCCTGTGGAGATTAGCAATTGGGCGCACAAGACCATGGAAGAATTCAAAAACAAATGTTCAGGTTTAAAATTGGGCCAGCATGTTGTAGTAAGTATAGAGGTGATGACTTTATAAGATAAGGTGCAGGTTAGAATGTGTAAAGTGGGAAAAGAGTTAGAAGCAAAGCATTGGATTAGTACAATCCAGGGTAATAAATGAATAGTATCAACACTGCTCAATTTCTGCTCAAGTGACTCTCTGACTTAGGTTTTGGTTGTAAAATCCAATATTGTTGGTGCTTGGTATCTATAAGATAGCTGCCTTGAGACCTTCATGTCAGGCAACTTTTAAAAGCAAATTGCATTTGCTGCATATAAATAGGTGCTCATTTTAGGAAAGTATGCTTTTTCCTGTATCCATATAATTTTGCACTGTGTCCCTACCTGACTTTCCTCTGCTGCGACTTTCCTCTGCTGCAACTTTCCTTTCTGTCAAAACTTACTTTATTGGAATAGACTGGCCTGTTGCCCTTGCATCTGGTACTTAGCTATATTTAGGTCCGAGGATGAGCAGCTCAGTAGAGGCAGCACTTATCATTGGTTGCCCACCCACTAGCAAAGACGTTCCAGCTGTTGAATCTGGTTAATTTCTGATCCTTGGGTTCTTCTGGAAGTCAAAAATGGCCAGCAGTCTTAATTCCAAGACTTCAGTTTATTTTAGACTACAAGCATACAAATACCAAACTAAATGAAGAGCTCAGGAACGATACTTAAGAGGGGAATTAATGCTGAAGGGTGTCAAACAAAAGAATAAAGAGATGGAGCTTCTGGAAAATCTATAACTTTATAGATAAAGAAAATTCCATAGATGGTGATGGATTGATGGGCTACATAATTAAATCAATTACATCATGTTGGTAATATGCTAATACTTGGCCAATGAAAAATGAGAAAGCTGATGAGCTATTAGTTGAACTGCTATACTGCTTTCTGCCACAGTGTGAAAAATACATGAGGTTGTTTTAAAAAGTATAAGTCCTTTATAAAAACTATTATTAAGGAAAACTGTGGTTTCTAACATACCATTGCACCACGGAGGCTTGGAATTTCCTAGTTGTGGAATTGACAAGCAATATGGCTAACACAAGAGGGCACAGCTTTAAGGTGCTTGGAAGTGGGCACAGAGGAGCTGTCAGGGCTAACTTTTACACAGAGTGGTGAGTGCGTGGAAAGGGCTGCCGGCGACAGTGGTGGAGGCGAATACAATAGGGTTTTTTTAAGAGAATCCTGGATAGGTACATGGAGCTTAGAAATATAGAGGGCTATGGGTAACCCTAGGTCATTTCTCAGGTAAGGACGTGTTCGGCACAGCTTTGTGGGACAAAGGGCCTGTATTGTGCTTTTGTAGGTTTTCTGTGTTCTGTTTCTAACCCCATTGATCATTCTGACATTGAAATATCATTAACCACTTTCATCAGTAACTATTCCTCTTGTTAGACCACAAGACCATAGACGTAGGAGCAGAATTAGGCTATTTGGCCCATCGAGTCTGCTCCGCCATCCAATCATGGCTGATCCTTAATCCCCCACTGTCCGACCTTCTCCCTGTAACCTTTGATGCCATATCCATTCAAGAACCAATTAGTCTCTGCCTTAAGTACACCCAACAGCCTGGCCTCCACAGCTGCCTGTGCTAATTAATTCCACAAATTCACCAACCTCTCTATATGTTTTAAATGAGCACCACTCAATCCTAAGGCTGTGCCCTCCTTTCCTAGACTCCCCCACCATGGGAAACATCCTTTCTACGTCCACTGTGTCTAGGCCTTTCAACATTCGAAAAGTTTCAATGAGATTCCCGCCCCCCCCCACCCAATCCTTCTAAATTCCAGTGAGTACAGACCCAGAACCATCAAGCGTTCCTCATATGATTACCCTTTCATTCCTGAAATCACCCTTGTGAACCTCCTCCAATACCAGCACATCTTCTCTATATGAGGGGCCCAAAACTCTTCATAATACTCAAAATGAGGCCTCACCAGTGCCTTATAAAGCCTCTGCATCACATCCCTGCTCTTGTATTCTAGACCTCTTGAAATGAATGGTAATATTGCATTTGCTTTCCTCACCACCGACTTAACCTGCAAATTAACCTTTAGGGTGTTCTGCACTTCCAAGTCCCTTTGCCTCTCAGATATTTGGATTTTCTCCCCATTTGGAAAATTGCCTGCACACTTATTTCTACTAGTAAAATGCATGACTATGCATTTTCCAACATTATATTTCATTTGTCACTTTTTCTTGCCCATTCTCCGAATCTGTCCAAGTCCTCCTTCAGGCTACCTGTTTCCTCAATACCACCTGCCCTTCAACCATTCTTTGTACCATCTGCAAACTGGGCAACAAAGTCTGTTGGCCTTGTTGGCAATGACACAAGCCCTGGATTTTGTTCCCAAGTATTTATCTTGTGATGTCTTTTTATCCATTTACACACAATTTCCCATCAGATAACTGGAAAAAATGGATTAACATTAATATGTCATGTTTTATATCATAGTTTTGCACTAATTTCTATAGGGCTGAAATGGCTAACACGAGAAGACAGTTTTAAGGTGTTTGAAAGTAGGTACAGAGGAGATGTCAGGGGTAAGTTTTTTATGCAGAGAGTGGTGAGTGCGTGGAATGGGCCGCTGGCGACAGTAGTGGAGGCGGATACAATAGGTCTTTTAAGAGACTTCTGGATAGGTACATGGAGCTTAGAAAAACAGGGAAATGGGTAACCTGAGGTAATTCCTAAAATAAGTACATGTTCGCCATAGCATTGTGGCCAAAGGGCCTGTATTGTGCTGTAGGTTTTCTATGTTTCTAATTTCTATATGGTAATTTCTAGTGTTTTTGTGTATTGCATGGTACAGCTGCTGCAACACAATAAATTTCATGATGTATGTCAGATATTAAACATGGTACTGTTTCCAATTCTTGCACATCTAATTGGAAATGAAAAGCATTTCTTCAAATAGAGAACAAAGTTGCACATAACTATTCTATTCTCTGTAATTTGTGCTTAAGAGCTGAAATTCATTTGCCTGTTTACCAGTTTTTATGATCAGAGCAGAGGGAGATGACTGGTACCTCTTCTGGCGAAAGAATACACTAGAAAACTGATACGGGGAAATTAATGAAGTTTGTGGTTGATTTAATAATTGACTCAGTCTCATCTGCAGTACTGCCATTGTATTGATGTTTAATTATCCAGTTTGGTTCACACAAAGCTTAGAATATGCAACGCTTCGGTTAAAAATAATTTTGATACAAGTTGCATGATGGTGCCTTTTATTCTTTACCTTTGTTTCTGACTTCCATTTGTAAATTAACTTGTAGCCTAAACTTCCATTTATCTTTCCTGAATGATTTTTTTTCTATAAAAAGCATATTGTCTATATTAAGTGAACTTGTGTTACCCTTGGATTTCTCAACCTTATTAAGAAATTGATGAGCAGATAAGTTTTCAGTGTCAAGTTTCTGAAGGTTTGTAATATTTTACTTAAACTTTGTTCATTCAGTGATACATTAATACAAGAAGCTATTCATAACTATTTTTATTCATTTTAATTAGGTGTTGATATTCTGAAACTTGTGGCAGCTCAGATTGGGAGCCACTGGAAGGATGTCTATCAATTTCTTGCCAATGCAGCTGAACGGGAAGTAGCGGCTTTCTCTAATGGGTATTCAGCGGATCATGAACGAGCTTATGCAGCCTTGCAACACTGGACCATTCGAGATCCTGAAGCCAACTTGGCAAAACTCATTAGTGCTCTTCGTCGCTATAGGCGAAATGATGTGGTGGAAAACATCAGGGGACTAATGGAGGATACCTCTCAGGTACGTACCCACTCAAATCCACTTGTTGGTCATTGGACATGAATAAGTGAATTTTCTCTGCTTTTAGTAACTTTATATTGTCACATGTACTGAAGTGCAGTGAAAAAAAGTTGTTTTGCACACAGTCCATAGAGATGAATTCTGTAAAATGGTGCATTGAGGTATTGATGTTGGTTTATTGTCAGATGGACTAAGACACAGGGGAAAAACTTGTCTTGCATACTGTTTATACAGATCAAATCATCAGTGCATTGAGCTAGAAAAAGGTAAAACAATGCAGAATAAAAGCTGCTGGAAAGGTGCAGTGCAGGGAAATAGATAAGGTGCAAAATCATGCCAAGATGGGAATTTGAGAGTCTGATAACAGAAGCTGTCCTTGAGCCTGATGTTACATACTTTCAGGCTTCTGTATCTTCTGCCCCATGTATGGGGGAAGAAGACCGAACGCCTGGGGTGGTGTAGATTTTAGCCATGCTAGCTGCTGTACTGAGGCAGTGAGAAATATAACAGCCCATTGAGGGGAGGCTGCTTCCTGTGGTGGGCTGAGCTGTGTCCACAACTCTGCAGTTTCTTGCGATCACACACAGAACAGTGCTGTACCAAACCATTATGCATCCATTAAGAACCCTGTCCATGGTGCATCAATTTAAAAATTGTAAAGAGTCAATGGGGACATGTTAAATTTGTTTAGCCTCTTGAGGAAGTAGAGGCATTGATGAGGCTTACTCTTTGGAACTCAAATCTGTGAACTCTTTCAATTTCAGCAGTGTTGTAGAGAGGATCATGTGTACCACCCTGCTTTCTGAAGTCAATTACCAGCTTTTTTTAATTTTGATTAACATTGAGGCAAAAGTTGCTGCGATGACACCATGTTGCTATCTCCTTCCTTTTCTCCAACTCATTGTTGTATGAGATGTGGCCCACTGCAGTGGTAACTCCATCTACTTGTAGGTGGAGTTAGAGCAGAATCAAGCCATGCAGAATCTCTGCAGGGCGTAAAAGTAGGAGGCTGAGGGTTGCACCTGTATTTAGAATAACTGTGGTGGAGGCGTAGCTGCCTATGATTGTGATGGTCTGAAAATCAAGGATCAAAATTTCAAAGGGAAGTGTTAACTCCCAGGTTTTGGAATTTGCTGATAACTTTGCTTGGAATAATATATTGAAGGCAGAGCTGAGTCAAAAAAACAAGTCTGACAAGAGTGTCTTGAATGTCTACATGCTACAGAGATGAGTGTTAGGGCCAGAGAGACGGTGTCTGCCGCAGACCTGATTCAGCAGTAAGTAAATTGCAGTGGATTGAGGTTCTTTGGAAGTCTGGAGTTGACGCATGTCATGACTAGCCTCTCAAAGAACTTAATGCTGGGACATGTTAGAGCCTCTGGACAGTAGTTACTGAGGCACATTATTTTGTTTTTACTGGAATGATCATGGTCTTAAAGCAGGAGAGAACCACCTGAAGGAGAGATTAAAAATTTCTGCAAATGTCCCTGCTAGCTGGCACAAGGTCTAAGGTAGAACAATAACAGAAGCAGACATGTTAAGAGTACAGGTAGTAAGGTGCATGTCACAGTTGTGGTAAAGTGTATCTGTTTGTACCAAGGAAACATTTGATAGTTGTGCAACAGCAGGATGGAAGCTGTGCTTGCCCTGAAGTTGTGTATTCTTTCGTGTGCTAGTATATGCTGCTGCCCAAGGCATTGGGGAAGAGAGGACGTCCAGATGGGGTCTTTGATTCTGACTGAAAAGTTTAGACCAGGGTTTCCAACCATTTTTATGCGATTGATCCCTACCATTAATCTAGGGGTCCTTTGGGAACCCCTGGTGTAGACAGTGGAGGGGGTGGCTGGTTTCCGTGATATGTTGAGCAAAGTCCACAACTTGCTGTCCCAGGCAGAGCAGTTGCCATACCAAGTCATGATGCATCCAGATAGATGTCTTCTATGGTGTATTGATTTTTTAAAAAAGTAGAAGCTCAAAGGAGATGTGTTTAAATTTCTTTAGCATTTTGAGAAAGTACCTCCAAGAGGACCACAATCTTGGAAGCTTACATGCCTCAGTGATCCAGAGAGCTATGTTGGCTGGAATTGGTGCTTTATGCTTTGTCTGTTGGTAGGGTCATCATGGCAGAGGTCAAAGGGTTAGGACAGTTTAAGGGTGGTCCACCGGCTCTCCAGGTTTGGGGGCTCATATCGGAGCTGACAACCCTGACTGGTAAAACAAAATTGCTATGGAAACGGCAGTGAAGAATCCTCCTACACCTGAGCGTGATGGTGTTCCTGAAACTCCGCCTAGGACTTGCATGTCTGATGATATTGAGAACCGAGAGGAGGCTACTGACATGATGAAGGAAGCCCTGAATACCTCCATACCTCCAAAGATAGAGGACCTTCATTGCTGCCCTAAATGTCAGTGGTGTTACGGGCAGTAATTCTTGAGGAAGTAGAGATGCCGGTGAGCTTTCTTGCCAATGGCATCCAAGTAGTTGGACCAGGACAGGCTATTGGCGTTGGGCCAAAAAACTTGAAACCCTCAACCCTCAGTGCTTTTGATGTAAACAGGAGCATGTACATTGCCCCACTTTCTGAAGTTGATGATTAGCTTTTGTTGACATTGAGGGAAAGGATGTTGTCGTCGTCATCTTCTTATCATGTCCACAGACAGTCTATACAAGGCCCAGCCAGAACTGGACACATTTTTGCACCTTGTTGTTGAATTCAGCAAGATCTGCAACAGTACAGGGTTCCTCTAGTGATGGGCATTGCAGGAGATGTTGCATAATTTGTGGCTCAGTTCCACATTCACAAGTTGTTGACATGATGTATTACTAAGCGCTTTATCTCCTTTCTCTACACTGACTCATTATTTGGGATGTGACCCACTGCGATGGTATTATCGGCAAACTTGTGGATGGAGTTTGAGCAAAATCTGGCCACAGTTTTGAGTGTACATGGAGTAAATTAGGAGACTGAGAATGCAGCCATGTGAGGTGTGGGTGTTGAGAATAATTGTAGCAGAGGTGCTGCTGCCTAGCCTTAATGGTTGTGGTGTGTTGGTCATATAGTCAAGGATCCAGTTGTGATGGGATGTATTGCATTTCTGATTTAAGAGTTTGAAGATGAGTTTGCAATGAACACAATAGTTTGGGAGTGAGGTGAAAGAAACTTGTTGCAGATTTCTACAGTTATGGACTGCCTGCACAGAATATCAAGTGTTATGATACAGGAGAGCAATCCCTTTTTATCCCTTTCCTTTGCTCTTTTTGAAGAGCATTGCAAATTGATTTCCCTGGAGCGCCAATCTGATTCAAAACCACTAATTGTCTTTACCATACCTCTAGGTAATAAATGTTTGTCAATACTGTTTTTTCTTCAGAAAATTCTTGCATTTAATTCTTATCCCTGCTTCACTTTGTACTTTTTGTTAATCAGTTTATTTTATGATCCTTAATCATTGGACAATCTCTAACAGTAATAACTTCTCCACTTTTCCCCAATATGTAAACCATGGATATTTTACACCTCTATAAAATCTCCTTGGGGTGTGTTGATTTACAAAGAACACACCAGTTTCTTCAGTGCAGTTTCTTTGGAATTGGTATTCTAGCTTGTTTTCAGGATTATGCAGCTGTTCTGTATTGAAATCTGTTTTAAATTGGAATTTGTTTGAGTCTGTTTAAGGGCAACTAGAGCCAAATGTTTTGGCAGAAATGAAGTGCTCAGTCCGAGCCATTTTGGTATCTGCTGACTATTTGTAAAAAAAAAGTCTGATAAAAGTTATGTAAGTAGTGGAGAAATTGCTTCATCCTTTGAGTTCTGTGAGGTGAAAGGCTGTTCATCATGCTGGAAGATGGGACTTTACTCAAATTCCATCCTCATTACTGCTTTCAAAGGCAAATGGACATCTAGTTGAGTGAAAGCAGTTTTGCATATTTAGTAGTCGCAGAAAATGCAGCTGAAAAGGAACTGGTGGTGTTTGTCTTCGCCTTTCTATATTATTTATCAACATAGCACGGAACAGGCCTTTCCGGCCCTTTGAGCTGCATCGCCTAGCAACCCCCTATTTAACCCTAGCCTAGTCACAGAACAATTTACTATGACCAATTAACCTACCAACTGGTAGGTCTTTGGACTGTGGGAGGAAACCGACACATCTGCAGGAAACCTACGTGGTCATGGGGAGAACGTACAAAGTGCTTTCAGACAGCGGCAGGTCTCTGGTGCCAACCATTATGCTACCATGTCACCGTTTAGGATCCTGGTGATCCAAGCTGGCTCAATCAATGACATTAGTATTCATTACCAAATGTTGCCCAACTTCTTTTTGTTCTTAATTCGTAAAATTAGATGGAGATGAAATTGACTGAAATATGCAGAGTAGTCCATTTTTTTTTACTGTTGTGGAAACAATTTCTCTCATCATCACCCCCTCCACACATCAAACTTGCTATTCCAAGCAGGAGTTGGGGAGGGGAATGCTAAAGCCACTATGTACCTCCCTTTCATTTCTGTTTTGAGTATAAAGAAGGATGGTGAGTGAAAGAATGTACCAATCACAAGAAGGAACAATGCAAACTTGGAATGAAATGTGAACCTGTCATTTATGAGTATGGCTAAAGTAAAAGTCAGATTTTGATGTTTCGTTTTCTAACGATAGCAGTAATTAGGGAGAAAATGGGTTTTACAAGAAGTTAACGCAAACACGGGGAAATCTGCAGATGCTGGAATTTCAAGCAACACATAAGTTGCTGGTGAACGCAGCAGGACGTCGACTGTACCTCTTCCTAGAGATGCTGCCTGGCCTGTTGCGTTCACCAGCAACTTCTATGTGTGTTGTTTACAAGAAGTTAGTGTTTTTGCTAGGAAATAGACCATTTGTCCTTTTGCATCTGCAACGTTCACCAGCAACTTCTATGTGTGTTGTTTACAAGAAGTTAGTGTTTTTGCTAGGAATAGACCATTTGTCCTTTTGCATCTGCTCCACTGTTGAATGAAGTAATCTTTTACTCAGCCAGTACCAAGCCACATCCACTGATTCCCTTTGTAGTCAAATATCTTGAGTCTGAAAAAGAATTTCAGTATGTATGTTCTATACATTTTTCTGACATTAAATGTACCTTTGAAACCTTTGCCTTGAATGCACTTCATTGTTGAGACTCCACAGACCTCCGAGACAGTGCTCCAAAGGTTCACTATCTACATGGAAAATAATTCTGATCTTAATCTAAATATTTAAATAAGAAGCCCAATCATTTTCCTAAACTTGTGAGCATAGGCTGATAAGCGAGTAATTGTAGACACGGAAGTATCAGGCAGTGACAGCCTCTGGGAAGTCAAAATAAAAAATGCAAACTCTACCTAAAATGTAAACATGAAAGTTGGAAATACCCAGTAGGTCATGCTGTATCTGTTAGTTTAGTTCAGCTTTTTTCCCCTTTCCATTTTTCCCTCTGGGGATATGAGGACATGCCCAGACTGAGCTACTGGGCTTATCATCCTCTTGTTTTTACAAATCCTACATTCTGTTGTCTAGGTTCTTTTTGCTTGCGTTCTCACCCTCCAATGTTTCTAATTCATTTATTGACAAGATAACTTTGTTTACAGCCCTGGTTTTACCTAGTCACACTGAATTTGTCCGGGATGAGCCTCAGAACGGAAGGATGTCCCTTTAGAACAAATGTGGAATTTCTTTAGCCAGAGGACGGTGAATCTGTGGAATTAAATTAAAGGTGATTTGCTTGAAATATCACTGGTCACCCACCACCACTAGATCCCTGACCCAACAGCATTGTCGGGTATTTGAGCGTCATCTCAAGCAATTAGGGATGAGCAATAAATACTGAACTTGTCAGTATGTCGTGATCTCGAAAATGAGTTAATAGACTGTGATTGGAATAATAAGGCATGTTTGGGTTTCATGCTGGGATGTGGTGACATTACTGCCATGGTGTGCCACGCAAAGTTGGATTCTCCTGTTAGAGATGGATTGTAATGTGTGAGGAATGTTAACTTTCTTAAACTGATCCGAAATGTGGCCCCGATCTTGCTGCTATTGAACGTGGGCTAATTCAATATCGGAAGTATTGAAAACAGAACTGCATTTCAACCTGTCTCAGATATTTACAGTAAAGTCTGAGTTTAGATTTAGTTTTTAGTGTGCCAATAGAATGATATGGGATCCATTAACCTGGTATCCAATTCTGTACTGACTTATTTTAAACTGGGGTTAAATACTAGATATAGAACAATGTGTATCTTCAAAACTAATTCTGACCTGTTCAAACGGATTTTTAACTTTACCAAAAGAATGCAAAATGACTTCACTTTTAATCATCCTGTTAATATAAAAATAAATTTTAACATCTGATCGTGCACAAATGTACTTTTGCTTTGAAACTGCTTGTATTTTGCCAACTGAACTCAAGTTTTATCTTGATTGACTCTAAACAATAAAATGCCTGATCTGTTTCTGTCTCGGGTGACTGGTTGTTGAGTTGTGATTGTGCTGTGTGGTGGATAGGGTGCCAATTGAATGTGCTGTTTTATCCTCTGAACCCCTTTGGCCTTCATATCTGATTTATTTATATTTTAGTTGTGCTATGTTTATTCTGGAATAATTGGATAAATTCTTTGAAGCCGAGAACATCAGTGGTTAGAAGTGGAAATTCTGAAGAATTTTCCAATATTTTCATGAGATCCTCCTTGATCCTCTTTGGAATGAGCATATAATCCTGGTTGCACAGCAAACCACCTACAATTATTCAGTGATGATTTGGAATATGTTCAGAGCTGATTTCACCTTGAGTAACTATAAGTGAAAGAAAGCCAAATCATGATTTGGAAGTGGACTGAGACACCTGAGGAATATTAGTTAACTTAATGGCACCAACTACGTGGTTGAGGTCCTGATTATTGAGATGGGCCTGATATTGAAGACTATAAACCTGGCACCATCCAAAAACCCCCAGGGGCACAAATTGTGTATGCGTAATTAAAAGTACAGTGAGCTGTAGCTCTGAGTGCAGCGAGTGGTGACAGTGTGAAAGCAATAGGTCATGGGGAACTGAAGTAGCAAAATCTGATATCATATACTTATTTATTTAGTGATTATAGTGTGGAGAACTCCAAAGAACCTTGGAAGCAACAGAAATGTGTTTTTTTAGAAGAATGCTGAAAATATCATATAGGGATAGGGTAACAAATGAGACAGTACTCCAACGTGCCCATACAAAAAGATCTTTAATGAGAGGAAACTTAAATTCCTGGGCCATGTCATCAGAAAGGGAGAAATAGAATGCCTTACATTACAAGGCCGTATGCCTGGGAAACGCGGCAGAGGAAGGCAAAGAAGAAAATATATGGACACTGTGAAAGAACTAACAGGTCTAAGTGTGCGAGATATCATTGACGCTGCAAGGGATCGTTCAATGTGGAGAGCCATGATCGCCCAAGCGTGTAACGTGCAAGGCACATGAAGAAGTGTGGAGCATGCCCTTTGAGTCCTTCCCCCACCCCCCCAGGATTCTTATGGCAAGGCTCATCCATGGTACTGAAATTGAATATCAGTAACTTGTTGACATGCTTGTGGTGAGATGGTTGTGTAATTCGCTTGTTGCTGATCAGTCCATGTCTGAACAATGTGTTCAATATGTTTCTGCGGTGCTCCATCAGTCAAGGACGAATTAATTTATTTGTGTGGATTCAGGACTGAGACGCTTGACTTTTTAGACATCTGTGCGTGATCTGGCTTTGTTCTGTTGAAAGGTTTCTCTGTTGCACTTGGTTTCCTTAATCCCTTACTTACTCAACTGGTGCTTTGATGCCCAGGGCAATCACTTGGAACAGCCCTGCCAAGGACTGTTTTCCTTGGTGTCATTTTAGTTCAAGAATAGAGGTGAACGGCAAGGAAAGGTTGAACAAACTTGGGTTGTTCTCCCCTGACCTTTGGAGGCTGAGGGGAGACATATTTTTTTTAAATAGAGGCACTTACCAGTAGTTCTCAACCTTTTCCTGCTTGTGACCTACTTTGTGACTTCTGTTTATCACTTCTAAAGTCTCCATTAGTTGCCAAAGTTTATTTTGGTCAACTGTACTAATTCTAACATGCAGTCAATATTAATGTTTTAACAGGTTATAGGTATGATATGAAAAATAAAACTATTTCAGTGTTAAATAGGATAAGTACAATATTCCTCCAACCAGCAATGAAAAGATGCAATTAAAAGCAAATTTGCTTTCTCCCAGAGCTGTGGAAACTTGTTTTGAATATCGCCTATCCAGACATTTTGCTTGCTGCGTTTGACTTTTGCTTGAACTATGATAATCACTCGGCAGCTCAACAACATTCTTGCAATGTGGTGTCAACATCAGTCACATTCACCCCAAATGGTTTCTGCAACCTGATGGTTGACAGTGATAAATGTTACTAGTTTGCCTTTGCATTTGTGTGCTGAGCAAACACATACAAGGTTCTTAATCGATCGAGTTCCAGTTAATCTAGAACATTTTCTTCAAAACCAATCCAGCCAATGTCACCATGTCAACATTTTGAATGCCTCTCAGGGGTAATTGTGACAGTTGCATCGGGAGCATCACCTTGTGTCTTATTTTCAAGGTACTGGGAAGGCATGTTCAAATTTCTTTACATTAATACTTAAAATTTATTTTCGGGGTAAATGAAGTCTGTCAAAAAGATTTGAGTTTGTGAAGTTTTATTGGATTTCAGTTTTAAAACATTTCATTAATTATTTGTGAAGCTGATGCACTACTCATGTAGGATCAGTTCACAGCCAGGAAGCAAAACCGACTAGTACACTTCTGTAGCACTTCTACTGAATGAGAAGCTATTTTTTAAATGTATTTAACAGGTATTGTTTTTCCCCTAAACTCCAGGTAAAGGATGAATGCAGGTGCCAAAGACAGGAATGCATTTCAATAACGCATTTCAAAAAGGTCTTTGTCACCTAATAGTGATCTGATTTCCTCCGACTTGTGTTTTAAGGTGAAAATGAGAAATTGATAGTCGTGCCATTCACAGCAACAGTAATTATCTTGTCATTTCAAGGTACTTAAAACATAGAAAATAGGAGCAGGAGTAGACGAACACCCCTTCAAGTCAGCTCTGCCATTCATCATAATCGTTGTTGATTATCTGAATGCAACACCAAGTTGTTCCTCGTATCCAATTGACCCCTCAGTGCCTTAAATATGTAGAAGTATCCTTGGGTGTGGGTATTGTGACATGGATGTTGTCCATGTCATGAAGGGCTGCAAATGAAGCTGAACTCTGATTACAAACTTTCCAAAATAAAAGCTATTTGTTAATAATTCTAAAGGTGCAGTTGAACCTTATGAATTCCTATAGTGATAGATTGGGTCTGTATAAATGGCTTTCACATAAATAACTGGGAAATCATGACTGAGTCAATTTACCTGAAGGCTCTTTGCTTTGACCTCTTGCCGTAAGCTATATTTCTTTGCAGCATGAACTGCTGCTATATCTGTTTGAATGTAAGTTTTCCCATCTTGGCTTTTATATTAAAAGGAATTATGTGGGTCTTGCTTTGAAGTATCCTGGACACAGCATAACTAGAGGAATACCATTTCTGCTAATTGAAGGCTGAAGGGATGCTAAAGACTTCCAGTTTCCATGCACAGGATAACTGGACAGAAGAAATATCAACATGTACAGGAACGTGGTGAATAAATATAATCAGAGCTGTTTCTATAGTAGGTAAACAGTGTCATTGGGATGGATGCCCAGTTTCCATAATAATTATTTTTCTGAATAGGCATGTAGGAAAATGTTTATAATCTCTGCTGTTGAGGTGATTAATCTTGAAGCTGAGGTATCTCAGGCAGCCTTGGGTGTTTTGCACATTTTCCAGGAAGAGTCCCTGGAGAGTATTTTGAGTATTAATATACGTATGCATGACTTGATAGGCTCTTGATTAAATATGTACTGGTTTACCTCATAATAAGACCAACATGTGTGCTGCAGGTGCTTGTGGTGCTGTACATCACAAGAGCCTGAGTCTTTGCATTGAAGGAATAGGAGGCTTTTTTTGTATAACTGATCCTTTTGAATTTGGTCATTTATTGAAAAGAATGATGTGAATATAAGGCATGACCTCAGAATCCAAAGACGTCCCTTTAGGACAGATGAGATGTTTCTTTAGCCAGAGTGTGGTGAATCTGAATTGTCACAGAGCAGCGGAGGCCAAGTTATTGGGTATATTTAAAGTGGATGTTGATAGCTGCCTGATTCATACGGGCATCAAAGTTTATGGGAAGAAGGCAGGAAACTGGGGTCGAGAGGGATAATAAATCAGGGCCATGATGGCAAGGCACAGCAGATTCGATAGGCCGAAGAAGCAGAATTAGGCCGTATGTTTTATGGTCTTAAATATTGCCTTGATAAAAGTAATAATGAACATGTAAGGGGTTAGTCAATAGTGAGCCTGCAGATATGTCAATAATTTGCTAGCTGGTAGCCAGCTCATGAATTTCGAAACATGAAAGAGGCTTGACCACTAAGAATAAACTGGTGCTGTTTGTTTAACAAGTACAATAATGTGCCCATTTTCAAGCCTCCTAATTCTCAGCAGGAAATTCAATATGTGGCAGTTCAGTGTGATTTTTGTTGGCACTACAAACTTTTCTGTCCTACTTTAAAATACCAAAAAGCATCAACAACAGCAATGGTCAGTATTTGTTTTTTTTGCAGCCCCTTTGGTCTTTAAATTAACATTAAACCACAAGATAAATGAACAAAATTAGGCCATTTGGCCCATCGAATCTGTTCTGCCATTTCATCATAGCTGATTCATTTTTCTTCTCAGCCCCAATCTCCTGTCTTCTCCTCATATTCCTTTTCTTGTTTACTTTGACTGTTGCCGCTTGCTTTAATTCATTTTTGTTGACCATGTTTCTACTGAAGCCAACTTTTTTGTACAGTCTGTGATTTCTGCCAAGCCGTTCCCATACCAGGACACAATGCTCGTACCTACAGCTGGGCCTTCCCATAAATGTGAAGACAGTGTCACCTTTCAGGATTTCTCTGTACTTAACACTCCCCTTGCTGAAGTCATGGGGAACAAGCCACAGCCATAGGAAACCAGAGAGACCACGAGTCGGCAGAGAAGTCTTCACCCAAGATTTTCCCTTCCTCAGTATACTGGATCTCTTGTTTTCAGTATGGCCTTTCTTGAGGAGGCATTCTTGTACACGTTCAGCTTCAGCAAGGCGGACCTCACTAAAATTTCTAACCATAGCTGCAAACTGGCATGCATGCCAAAACTGAATTATTTTAGCAGGCTAAATTAAAGATTATTCTTGATTTATAACCCCCAGATCAATTCACTTCTGTTACTCAATTGTTCCACATCTCATGATTTGCCTTTCAGTGCTACATAACGGCAGTCAGCCACAGTCAAACGAGGAGGGAAGACCATATTTTTTTTCAGCCTACTAGAGTAGTCACTGGGCACCTGAGTTTCTTCAAAGTGCAGCCTTTCATTGTGCTGTCATTTTACACCTTTTCCAGTCCTTCCTGGCACTGTTCTGTCAATGGCACCTGAGTGAGTGCTGCCTCCTGTGTTCTGTTTCAGCCCCTTCGAAGCACTCTCTGTCCTTTCTGCCACCGTGGCCTGTTCTATGAAAGCAGCAGCATTCGTGTATTTGGCAGTTTTGCTGGTAATGTTTATGAATATTCATTGAGAGCTGGCTGTCACGATTGGACCTCTAAGATCTTGCAAAAATCAGCAAAGCAGCCTGTTCTGAAACTGACCCTATAGTATTGTTCTAGGAACATAATTGATTACTATTTATGGAGCAGAATAAAAATTTGAGACACTTTTATTTTACACCATTAAAAGTAGTAAATGGATTTCTAGACTAGGGTAGTCCATTTATGACTTACTGACCTGAGTCTTAAGTGACTATTTTAACTTCTGGTCTCCTGCCTTGCTCCGGTGAATAAAGCCACTTTATTTGCAAGACTTGAAACTGAATTGAACACTTAACATCCCCTGCTTCAGATGTTTATTCTTCCTTTTGTAGGACATGAAAAATCTGGTCTCTTACTTAAAATTTTTCATACTTATGATGTTTGTTCAAAGAACTTTCTTTTCGACTTTCTCACTGTCCTTATTTTAAGTTGATGGTTTGCCAGCAACATTTTGGTCTATTTATATCCAGTTTACTACATTGACAATAGATTATGGACAGAAAGGGTGTAACAGGCATTTTCTATCAATTAAATGTCCCTGCATGGACAAGTTTAAGAGATTAAGAATTCTTTAACAAACTAATCTTTAGTCTGTGTAAAACTGCAGGCCATTAAAAAAAACTGATTTAGACTCCACACTTAAGAGAAAATCTGCAGACGCTGGAAATCCAAACCACACACACAGTGCTGGAGGAGCTCAGCAGGCCAGGCAGCATCTATGCAAAAGAGTATAATTGACGTTTTGGGCTGAGGATCTTCATCAGGACTGGGAAAATAAAGATGAGTAAGACTTAGGAGTGGAGGAAGAACCACAAGGTGATGGGTTAAACTGCGTGTGGGGGGTGGGGGTGAAGAATAGAGCTGGGAAGTTGATAGGTGAAAGAGCGACAGGGCTGGAGAAGGGGAAGTCTGATAGGAGAGAACAGAAGGCAATGGAAGAAAGAAAAAAGGGAGAAGCACCAGTGGAAGGTGATGGGCAGTTAAGGAGATGAGGTGAGGGTGAAAAGGGACTGGGGTATAGTGAAGGGGGGGGGGCATAACTTGAAGTTTGAGGAAGTCGATGTTCATGCCATCAGGTTGGAGGCTACCCAGACAAAATATAAGGTGTTGCTTCTCCTCCTCCAACCCTGTATCTCTTTCACCAATTTCCCAACTCTTTACTTCACCCTTCACCTTCTAACTCTGACTCCTCATCTTTTTTTCTTCAGTCCTGATGAAGGGTCCCAGCCCAAAAAGTTAACTGTACTCTTTTCAGATGCTTAGACTTCACACTTATAGTATTTTCTGTGCCAAGTATGTTGACTGACAGAAATACACTTGCCCTGGTGTTTTTAAAAATCTGAAACTGAGCACCTTTGGGGATGGGTTTAATTGATGATTACTGTGCAGATAGCATAACTTGCGTTTCATATGTTTTGGTGGTGAGACAAAGAGATCCCGTTTCTTGATGCTAAGTGGTGCTACTTAAGCAAAAACATCTTGCAGTTTTGCACTGAACATGGATGTCTTTGTCACAAGCTGCAGTTTATGTACTTATAAATGATCAGTGCCATTAACCCTGATATTTTTGTTACATTCAAAGTTGTACATTGTCAAATGCAGCCCATTGGGTAAGATGGGGACTGTTTTACCCTGCATCCCTTAAGTTCTGAAATATGGAAATACTTGCTGGTACAAGTCCCATTTTTATTTGTTAGCCAGTGGAAACAAGGGCTTTCAGATCAAAAATTAAAGATAATAACTGAAGGAAAACCTATTCACTGAAGTTGAGTGGTGTAGTAGTATGATTATGTTAAAGTAATGACTTTTCACTGGAGCCATTTTGCTTGAGCTTTTACAATGTGGTATTGTATGTAAGAACTTTTATCCATTGGTTTTACAATTGAAGATGACATTTCCAAAGCCTCAGATCAATTATCCAATTTAAATGCTGACTAGTGGCTGCATAAAAGCATTGCTTTCAATTTCCTGCTGATGTGGGAACCATATAGTTTAATTTGTACTGAAAACAAGGAAGCCATTTCTTAGCTAATATGTGTCTGGCCTCTTATTTCCCTGTATATGTGAAAATGTATATAAAAGTCAACTTTTAAGGCCATTTCTTCTTTGCTTTGTGTCTGGAATAAATAGGGCCTCTCTCTGCTCTCGGGTAACACCAGGTGGACAACACACATCAGTAGGAACAAAACCAGCAGTCAGATTTTAAACTAAACTAAAATAAGCCTATTGTTTAATCTCCATGCTAAATGCTAGAATATGGTGTTATTTAGAAATGGGACATGGCATCCTGCTGAGATCTTTCAGTGTTTCTTGTGTAGTTGTATTTCATTTATTGTCATAGGCATACATGGGGGAAAATGCCATGAAAATTAGCTTTTTACATAATGTGTTATCAAATTTAATCTAAATAATACAAATAATTCTGTTTTATTAGTAGTGTTCATGGCCTATCTGCTAATGAGAAACTAGTGAAGGTGTCTTAAAATACTGCCTTTGTCTTATTTTTCTCATGACTTGACATGTCCCTCACCATCATTTCAGGCAGGTGATTTGGAATGGTTGCTTTAGCGGCGATTATAAGCATGGACCATTTAATACCTGCAACGTCTTCAGCCATACTTTCCCACTCGGCCTCGCATGATATTAGTCTCTGGCTGGTGTGCATTCTGTTGGCAACTTGATGGGCATATGTTGGCACTGCAAATAAAATTAAGCTCGAAGGAAATGCCAGGGTGAACTGCTCAACCAGTCATTGGGTTCATGATCATCTGCATCAGCCCCTCTATTTTCCTGAACTTTCACTAGACCCCTTGATTTCCCTAAAATCCAGAAATCAGTCTGTCTCTGTATTGAATTATTTAACTGGGTCTGTAGGGGCTTAAGGATTTGACGCACATTTGAGAGGACATTTTTTCTCATTCGTCTATTTTACAGAATCCAGACCTGAAGTGATAATTCTGTCAGAGAATAAGTATACAGTATCACCACATTGAATAGTATCACTGTCAATTAAGTGAATTTTGTTGTACAGCATAGTGTCATAGTGGTTCTAAATTACTATTATGGGTTCCTATTTGCTTTAGGATAATGATGTGAAGTTCACTTCCCATGAGCCAAGTTTAGAGATTTGTTTAATGCCAGGTTGACTTTGATACTCGTATTTTCTTTAATCTGAATTGAGTGGGTGGTCTTGTGGGGGGAGACTGGATAATCTAGACTTGACAGCTGAAATTTGGCATGGGGGACTTGGTTGGAACTCAAATCCTTCAGGTTCTTGTTGGATCCTGGTGCTTGGGATCCAAAGGTTCTTTGTAAGTTAAGAATGAGGCATAAAACTTGCTGCTTATGATTGATGAAGTGTTAGAAGAACAAAAAGATGAGGAGAGAAGCATGGTGAGAGGTGAAGAAAAGTGCAAAGGAAGAGAGCCTAAAGGAACGAGAAGAACAAGGGTGGTCTGGTCTGAAATTCCAACTGATAAATTGAGAAATTAAATAGCCAGATTCAAGGAATTTGATAACCACCAAACAAACAAGGACATTCCCAGAAAAATTAAGAGGCAACTGTAACCTCTACAAAACTCACTGAGTAATTACATGTATACAGGTGATTATATAAAATGCAACTAGCATAGGAATGTAGAACTACAAAAAAATAATGAAGTGGACAAAGCTAACAGTCTTGACATAGTGAATGTGGAGAGTATGTTTCAGAATCAAGTTTAATATCGTTGGTATATGTCGTGAAACTTGTTTTGTGGCAGTGGTAGATTACAGTACATAAAAACTAAATTACAGTAAGTATATATTTTAAAGTCACGAACTAATGGTCATTTTTTAAAAAAGTGTTGCAGTTTTTCTCCCAGAAGGCAGTCTTTGAAACTTTTCCTTATTGTTGTTGGGAACAGAGTCTTTAAATATTTAAGGTTGTTGAGATGCAAGCAGAGTGAAAGATTATCATGGGTAGATTAGACTATGCAAGTTGAGGTTGAAATCAGATCAGCCATTATCTTATTAGAAAACAGAACACGTTTGTGACCCTGGGTGACCCTCTGTTTTTCCTGATTTGTGCATGTTTGACCGATTAACTTAATACAGCCGGTGCTACTTGTGCCTTGGGGAGACTTGTCATCTTCTGGTGAGTGCTGTGATAACATCAGAATCAGAATCGGAATCAGATTTATTATCACCGGCATGTGTCGTGAAACTTGTTAACATCTGGTAGTTATTTCCTTTTCATCTAAATATCTGAGGAAATTGAAGTTCTATTGGAAAATTTTGTTCATGAAATGAAATATTGTACCAACTTGTAAAGTATACCCACTAATGTTGCCTGATGTCACTTTTGTAAGGGGATCAAGTAGGCATTAAGTTTAGATCCAGAATCAATTGTTGTTTTTTTTTGAACAGCAGTTTGCTGACTAGATGATTCCTTGTAATTTGTTGCTTACAATTTGGAGATATCCTTAAAGGATGGAAAAAGTATTTTAAAGTCCATTAGACTATTGGTTGTGGAGTTGTGCCACATTGAAAATAAACTGGGTCACATTTGTTTTGATACAGCTTCTACCATGAGCTGATTTGTTCATCTAATTAATACTATGGTATTGCTGCTCACTGTATAACTAATTAATTAATCCAGTCACAAAAATGCATTGCACTTCTCTGATATTTTAATCAGCTTGTTTTTTTTTTGGTTTGGCTGCTTGGCTTAAACATTTTGCTTATTAATTTGTTAGACAATTTGCTAACTGACTTGGTTATAAAGTTTTTGAAAATACCAGTAAATAGTTCAGCCACCTTCAGTGCCTCCTGCACTTGTCTTCAGTGCTTTTAAGTTTGCAAGTTGACATTCACCCACTTCATTGAAGCTTGGCTGGGCAAATGATGCCAATCTGCTGTGGAGTGGAATTATTTGAACTTAATTCCAAAGAAGCTGGCATCCGCAACAGACTGAGTTCAGTGGTCCCGTGTTCGAATCTGGCTGCCTCTTTACTTTCCATCCATGCTGGGTTGAGCATCAAGTTAGCAACTCAGCCTCTTGTTTTTTTTTAAAAAGACAAATGCTAAAGAAATGGCAAGATTGCCACCCGATGCGCCACAAGGCGTGGACAGGAATGACCAATAATACATAGAAGGCAGTATATGATCTCTCAAATACGTTGTGCATAAACAAAATGAAGCATTAATTCTGTTTTGAAATAAAGAATTTAATGTAACATTGCTCAGTTAATTTTTGAGACACAACTATATTTAGTTATGTGATAGTGTTGCAATAAACGTGTTCTGTTATCTGCCATATACAATTGTGACTCTGCACAGAAGCCACTTAAGATGATCTGCAATGAGCAACCAGTAGTAATTATCAAGCTTTATGATAGTTAAGTGGCATTTGATATGTTACACTTCCAAAGTACTTCAAATGTAACATATATTGGTCTGTAGAAGGAGAGTCAAGTTTTTTATATGCTGATACTTCACAATTTTGTTATTGATCTAAATCTTTTTTAAAAAGCCGGTGATTTTTTGTTTATCAGGAGAAAACACTGAACAGCATCTCCGGTTCTTTTCCTATTTCACATTGTTTAATCTGGTCTAATTGGTCTGTTTTCAAAGGTGATCATTTGGAATTCTAATGAAAGATTTTCAGAATCAGGTTTATTATGACTGGCATGTGATGTGAAATTTGTTAACTTAGCAGCAGCAGTTCAATGCAATACATAATCTAGCAGAGAGAAAAAATAAATTAAAAATAAGAATAAGTAAATCATTTGCAGTATACATATATTGAATAGATTTTAAAAACGTGCAAAAACAGATGCTGTATATTTTTTTTTAGAAAGTGAGGTAGTGTCCAAGGGTTCAATGTCCATTTAGGAATCGGATGACAGAGGGGAAGGAGCTGTTCCTGAATTGTGTGCCTTCAGGCTTCTGTACCTCCTGCCTGATGGTAACAGTGTGAAAGGGGCATGCCCTGGGTGCTGGAGGTCCTTAATAATGGATGCTGCCTTTCTGCGACACTGCTCCCAAAAGATGTCCTGGGTACTTTGTAAGCTAGTACCCAAGGTGGAGTTGACTAGATATACAACCTTCTGCAGCTTCTTTCGGTCCTGTGCAGTAGCTCCTCCCCCATACCAGACCGCTGTCTGAATGCTCTCCACAGAAGATCCATAGAAGTTTTTGAGTGTATTTGTTGACATGCTAAATCTCTTCAAACTCCTAATAAAGTATAGCTGCTGTCTTGCTGCCTTTATGACTCCATCGATATGTTGGGACCAGGTTAGATCCTCAGAGATCTTGACACCCAGGAACTTGAAACTGCTCACTCTCTCCACTTCTGATCCCTCTGAGGGTTGTTATGAGGATTGACATTTTATCATCTACAGTGTCTTTTGTGCACTAAATAAATGACCCCCTTTTTTTGGTTTGTTTTGAATGAAACCTCAACTTCAGTAAAAAGCATTCTTTTTCTGACAAAGATGTGTTTGTACCAGGGAAGGTGCAGAGGGGATTAGGATACTGTTGGGGAAATTTCAGTTTTAAGGAGAGTTGGTTTGCTGTGGAGTGGATGAGACTGGGTGGTGGGGGTTCTGATAGATGTAGGCAAGGTTATGTATTTAGGGTAAATTGTAGGACACTTTCCCCCAAAGAACTCTCTAATTCCATAGGGATGAGATCTGAGGAGGAATTTTTTTCACCCAAAGGGTAGTTGGAATCTGGAGCACAATGTATGAATTGAAGGCTTAAGAATCTAGATAAGGGTATGCATAACTTTAGTTTTGAAGACAATGATCAAGTGCTGGTAAATAGGCATGGTACAGATAGCTTCTTGACTGGCGGAATGACTGACTCTGATTTTTTTTTACCATCAAATGTTATTAAAGAGTTGTGGCTCTCCGAAGGATTGCTGTTTGTTTCAGTTTACCCCTGTTTTTTCGAATTGAATTGTCCCTATCATGAAAATATCTATAGACCCACCCCAAATGTTATGTCATTCTAGAAACCAAATGGTTAACTAATTACTCAATGAAAGCTGATCTCTAGTTTCTGGAGTGTGCCACTCCCTAAGAGTGGTAAAAAAACTGAGTTAAGGTTTTAATTGTTTTCACAAATAGATTTAGTTGTCTGAATTGCTTTTAGACCAGGGGTTCCCAACCTTTTTTATGCCACGGACCCTTGCCAGCCATAATCGGGAAAAGGGTGTTGTATCATTTGGGTATCTGACAGTTTATCATCACACTGGGAGAAATTCTCAAGCAATCAACCTAACTTTCAAATTTTTGAGCTTTAGTAGACAAGGTCTTTTAAAACTAGTTTTCTGTTTGGAAAAACAAATCTCAGTTTCCTCTTGAATACTGTGGTATTTAAGTGAAAGGATAATATGCAAATGTAGTTCATCCTTGTGCTTTTTAAAAATGAATTTAAATTGTTATATTTGAGCCATGAATGAACAGAATGAGAATTAGATGTTGTCTCTGTATAGGTAACATATTTAAAATTGTTATAACTGGTGCACCATCAGTGTATGAATTGTAAAATACACACAACAGGCAATACAGATTTTATCATTGTATTTTAATAAGCTAAAATAGCTTATTGTAATAAATTTGCAAGACAAAACTTCAATGTTACGTTTATCACAATCAATGATGTTGAGGTTTTGTGGAATATCTGAAAGTCATTATGTTTGATATTATTCCAGCAATATAATAAAGTTTCCATCTCTTGGTACTGTCAACTGCTTTTGGTCCTGTGATTGAAGACAAGTTTTCTACCTGGTTCATGGGGAGGTTGGAGATGCACCTTGTACCTCTTCATTCCAGAGCAGAATTGGCAGAACATAGCGTCATGTCATAAAGAGAAGGAAATCCCTTCAAAATACAAGTTTTGAAAAGCAAGTTTTTTAAAATGTAATCGCCTTTGTGAACTTGCAACTTCTGTTGTGGAGCAGTTGTTCAGCATATTGTGTAGCTGCTAAGAATGTGCAGTACTTATTATCTGTAGATTTGCTGTCTACATCTGGTCAGCTATTCTTGTTTTGACCAATTTAATTCAGTAAACAATTTTACTATTGTCTCCTCCCTCCCCTCCAGCTGGACGTTGAGAAGCTTGTTTTGACTCCCAGCTGTAAAAATGGTCTGACTCCAAATCCAGCTGTTCCCAACACGACTGTTGAGCCATCTCCAGCTGATAAGACAAAAGTCTTTTTTGTTGATGAATCAGAACCCCTCCTTCGCTGTGACTCAACTTCAAGTACTTCATCTTCAGTTCTTAGTAGAACTGGTTCCTTCATTTCCAAAGGTAAACAATGAATTTCGTTTTTAATTGGTTTTGAAAATTTTTAGTCACAAGTTGTATGACTCTCATTTGGTTTTAAGAGTACTGAAATGGTGTTTTTTTAACTTCTGCCTACTTAGTCATAGTACCATAGGACAGTGCAGTACAGAAAAAAACCCTTTAGCCCATCTAGTCTGTGCCCAATTATTATTCTGCCTAGTCCCATTGACCTCACCAGGTCCATAGCCTTCCATACCCCATGTGCCAAACTGTTGAAATAGAACCTGCATTCACCACTTCTGCTTGCTCTCCACACTCTCACCACCCTCAGAGTGAAGCTCCCTCCTCACCTTGCCTGTAAACATTGCACTTTTCATCTTTCACTCACGACCTCTCGTTCTAGTCTCACCCAATCTCAGTGGAAAAAGCCTGCTTACATTTCCCCAATCTTTACCCCTCATAGTTTTGTATACCTCTGTCAGATCTCCCCTCATCCTATGCTCTAGGAAATAAAATCATTTTGTATTGTAATCTTATCTTCAAATTGGTCTGGAAATACCAATTTATTTTTTATTGACTTGCAATTAAAGTTGCAGGTGAATAATAGAGAGATAACTTTATTGATCCCAGTGGAAATTAGTGTCACAGTAGCACTACAAGTGCACAGGTATAAATATTAAAAGAGAAGTAGAAAGAAAAAATAAGTTGTGCCAAACAGTCTAACAGGAGGCAGTCATCACTTTCCTGGCAAAAGGAGGGGAGGGAATGTCGACTCAGACCATGAGAGGCCTGCGTCGGGCATTTTCATGCCTTACAAGGCGCAGATTGGAAGTCTGTGTGGGGCGCCACTCCTCGCACAGACACTAGAGCAACTTGTGGTTAAGTGCCTTGCTGAAGGACACAAACATGCTGCCACAGCCAAGGCTCGAACTAGCGACCTTCAGATCACTAGACAAACACCTTAACCACTTGGCCACGTGCCCAACACAAAAGGATAACCCATTATAGAGCCTAATGGCCGAGGGTAAGAATGACCCTATATAACGCTCTTTGGAGCAGCACAGTCATCTTGGTCTGTTACAAAAGTGCTCCTTTGTTCAGCCGAGCTGGCACGCAGAGGGTGAGAAACATTATCCAGAATTGGCAGGATTTTTGTGAGAGTTCTTTGTTCTACTGCAGCCTCCGGTGTATTCAGTTTGACTCCTATAACAGAACGAGCCTTTCTTATCAGTTTATTGAGCGAGTTGGCATCACCTGTGTTGATGCCATTGCTCCAGCACGTCACCACATAGAAGATTGTACTGGTGACAACAGGCTGGTAGAACATTGTGAGTGAGAGGCCTGCATACTCCAAAGCACTTCAGTCTCCTCAGGAAGTAGAGGCAACTCTGGCCCTTGTATACAGCCTCTGTGATGGTGCTCCACTCATTTCTGTCATCCAAGTACACCCCCAGGTGCTTGTTGGTCCTCACCACATATGTCTTAAAATGAAACTGTCACTGAAGTGCAAAGTAAATTTATTATCAAAGTTCATATGTTACCATATACAAGTCTGAGATTATTTTCTTGGGGGCATACTCAATAAATCCAATAACCATAATAGTCATAGTCATACTTTATTGATATAATAGCATCAATGAAAGACTGCACCAGTGGGTTGGATACCCAGCATACAAAAGACAAACTCTGCAAATATTTAAAAAAAGAAAGGAAAAAATAATAATAAAAATAAGTGATAAATATCAAGAAATGAAATGACTGTGATTTCTATCCCATTTTCTTCCAACATTTACCTATGTGTCAGCTGCTTCAAAATTACTGAATATTAAGAATATTTCTGCTGCAATTTAATGTATTTGTGGGGATACAGTCTGGCTAGGTATCAAGGTGACTGTAGTTTATACTTCGGGAATTTGCTGTGATTTTTGTTTTTGAGCAGCAGAATTTATGCATGAATGCCAGTTTCTGAATGTACCATTTAATTAGCCAAGGAATAGAGTGAAACATCTTATTAATTGAACCTTGGCAGATGTTTGAAAAGAAACTGGTGAGCTTAGATGAGCCCCATAAGTCAACAAAGAACTGAGACCAAGTTATTTCGAAAGCTTGTATCTATCCTATTTAAGTGGCAAGAAAAGATTCACATTTCCATGGGATTGTGGTGAAAAGTCATCATTCTGAGATTTTTTCTTTCATGCTTTTTTCCATAGATATGAGCAGAATATTTCCAACCCTTAGTTTTCAATTCAGATTTGCAGCACCCCTAGTACTTTGTTTTGGGGACTTCAATTTGCTGTTGCTCCTATGTTAGGCAGGAAACTAGAACAGCTGAGATAGGCTCATTCTCATGGCTCTGGAGTGGTAATAGTTGGAAAGCCAAGCCAGTGGACATTTAAGGACAGCCAAAAATTAAATGCCTGCAATCTTTTTCCCATTCTCAAATACCTTCTTGTTGCCGTAAAATTAGAAAAAGGAAATTCCATGGGCTTAAATTCACACTTGAGTTGATCCATTTAGGACGATGGAAGTCAAGTCGGGTGGAAATGAGGGGGGAAAAAAACAACAGAAATGCCCAATATATACCGTGTCTATTTGGGAAATATTTGGATGGAACTATTAAAATTTTCAATAGAATTAATATTTCTTTTTCCTTCACAATTGCAGAGAAGAAAGATACCATTTTACGACAGGTACGCTTAGATCCTTGTGACCTGCAGCCTATTTTTGACGACATGCTTCACATTCTTAACCAAGAGGAGCTTGGAGTCATAGAAGAAATATGCCATGCCGAGGACAAACTGGACAAGCTCTTCGAGATTGTGGGAGGCAAGAGTCAGGATGCCAGCCAGAAACTCCTGGACTCTGTTTATAGTCACCTACCTGATCTCCTCTAATCTCATGTGGCATTGTACATGATTAGTCATACTTGGTGATAATGGCCATTCAGTGCCAGTAGTCTAAAACAAAGCTTGAACTTGCTCAAGCTGTTTGGGGCAACGAGCTCCTCAAAGTGACATTCTTGGGTCATTCACATTGATCTCTGGAATTTGAAGTTTGCTTCCACTGAAGCATGGCATCCGCCTGGCATGCAGAAGCCAGAAATTTGGTCAGCCTTTCATTGCTTTTTTAATTTTCATTAACTGAAATGGCATTCCTAGGCAAATTGTGTGCAATTTTTAATATTCCATCTTGCTATATTTAACTTACATGGGATATTATTATGTACCTGTGCACTAACTTTTAAGCAACTCTAGTAAGATTGGAATAGTGATGTCTTCTATGGAACTTGCTTTGATTTTTAATTTCTAAATGTGCTAAACTTTGAATGCTAATGGTTCTGCTTTAAATGCTAAAGTCATGTTTCATTTTATTTTCTCAGCTTCATTAGTTAGTTTTGGTTTTTGCTGTTGAAATGGCTGCAGAAATAGCTCAGATTCATAAAATCATACACTTGGGGCTTTAACAAATAACATACTACTTGAACCAAGCTGTTGTACTTGTGTCCTTTCACACTTGTTTTCAGCAGGTTTCTTAAACGGTAATGAAATGAACATTAAGAACTGCTTACTAGGATGCCATGGTGATTCTGGGTTATTGTATTAAATTGTTATAGCTGGTAGAATGCTGTTTGTGGGAGAAACTACTTTTCCAAAAGAGAATCTTGAAATGCTTCACCAGTTGGGATGATATAGCTGGTTATATATCGAGCAGGACTGGTGCTACACTGCAGAGGTTTTCGCAGCTTTAGTGGTACTAATACGATCACAAAACTAGCTGCAAATGGATAAAAGAAAACAACCTATTTTTAGCACAATGGTCAGCAAAGATGGAGAAGGAAATGCTTGTTTTGGTATTTTTTTTTAATCTACTTAGAACATGTCTTACTGGTTCAGGGTGATACTAATTTATTCAGGGTACAAATAATTGTGTGTTTATTACTATTATCTGGTTGAAATCATGAGGCATTTAACTTCACTGATTATATCACTGATGTAAGCTATTAACATGGTACATCCTAATAAAAGTTCAAACTGCTTTTTTTCCACAATAAAGTGTGTGTTTGTGTGACATTTTTCTGAAACTCATTTTTCATGCACGTTGTCATTTGAGATAACAGGACGTTCTGTACAAACCCAAAAGGACCTTTTGATCATGAAAGGATATCAGTCCACTTATTCTTCATTTTTACCACCTCTTTCTTGATTAAATTTGTTTTGCATTTTTAAATGGTGGTAGGAAGATAGTCAACATGCTTTCTATCTGGCCAATGTTGTAACATATGGTTAATTGAGTTAGTCACCTTTCTGCCATCTTTCACCAGTCTAGCCATTCTCGCTGATTTCTAAGTAGGCATTTTTGCCCACAGAACTACTGCTTGCTGGATGTGTTGTTCATCACACCATTCTCTGTAAATTCTGGAGACTTGTGTGTGGAAAATCCCAGGAGATCAGTAGTTTCTTAAACCACTGCGTCGGGCATCAACAATCATACAGTGGTCAAAGGCACTTGGATCACATTTCTTTCCCATTCTGATGTTTGGTCTGAACAACCAAACCTCTTGACCATGTCTGCATGCTCTTTTTGCATTTGAGTTGCTGCCATATGCTGGGCTGATTTAATATTTGCTATGGATGCCAGTGGTAGTGGCATGTCCAGTTCCAACCAATGCTGATCAAAATGATGGTTACTGTTTTATTAGTCTAATTGGTCCAATCATATCAACAATACACCTGCAAAATCAGTGCTGAATCTGTCTTTTGTGTGATAACCATGAAAGTTTAAAACTATTATCCATTAAGTGAGGTCTAAATTCACAGAAGTACAGCCAGGTATATGCATTTCACCCCATTGTTTTGGGCTGTACCAACTATAAATAATAAATAAAGGCATCAGTTAATCTTGCGAGACCATGGGTGCAGTCTTCACTCTCCAAGGCGCAGGCCTGGGCAAGTTTGTATGGAAGACCAGCAGTTGCCCATGCTGCAAGTACCCACTCTCCACAACACCGATGTTGTCCAAGGGAAGGGCATTAGGACCCATACAGCTTGGCACCAGTGTCGGCGCAGAGCAATGTGTGATTAAATGCTTTGCTCAAGGACACAACACGTTCCCTCAGCTGGGGTTTGAACTCACGACCTTCAGGTAGCTAGTAGTCCAATGCCTTAACCACTTGGCCATGTGCCCACATGTATCAACTAAATTAGTAATTATATAGGCATTAAATTACTACTTTAATTAATTCAATGTCCCTATCCATTCTTTGTACATTCATGTGTCTAAGTGCCTTTTAAATGCCTCTATTGTACCTGCCTCCACTGCCAAACCTAGTAGCACATTTCAGACATTTTCAACTTTGTTTTCTGAAAACAAAAAGCTACTTCTGCACAGGTCTTCTGAACTTTCCCCTCTCACCTTCATTGTATGCCCTCAAGTATTAGACATTTTGATCTTAAGAGAAAGATTCCTACCTTTGCCTGTAAGGAGTTTCCATGATCTCCCGTGACTTCATGGGTTTCCTCTGGGTGCTCGGGTTTCCTCCCACATTCCAACTGCGTACAGATGGGTTAGTTGGTCACATGGTGGTAATTAGGTGAGATGGGCTAGTTGACCCAGAAGGGCCTGTTAACGTGCTATTTTATAAATAAAATGCCTGTCACCAATGCTTCAGGGTATTATAGATTGCTCAGGTTTCCCTCAGCTCTGTTGTCTGTTGTTCGAATGGGGGTGGCTGGAGGGGGGGAAACAAGTTTATCCACCCTCTCCCCAAGCATCTCTAATCTACCCTGCTCTACCCTGTCCTTCAAGAACTCAAATGTTTTAATAAGACTATATTTAACAAACTGAAGAATACGGCTCTCACCTTTTCAACAGTTCATGATAACAAGACTGTTGAACTTGGGAATTACCTGACCAAAATTGTATCAAATTCTCCAGGTGTGACTTTAGTGAGAGATTTATACAATTGTAGAATTACTACTTTCTAATCTCCACCCCTTTTGCAATAATGTCCTGTCATATCTTTCTAACTTAACTACATTAGCAAACAAATATTTTGTGATTTATGTACAAGAAAACACATCACCCTGTCTACACTCACAATCTTTCTGTGTGTAATGGTCTGTTTCTTTTTCCTTAATGTCTGCTATGTAAGTGTATGATGTCAGACTTTTCTACATTAAACTTCATTAGCAATTTTTAGCCCATACGTTCAAGAGTCTAAATATCCTCAGGACAGCTGCTGCTTCCATCTGTTTTTAAGTCTTCAAACTTGGATACCCTGCCCTAGGCTTCCCCCTCTTTGAAGTAATTAACAAAAATATTAAATAATTGAGGCCAAGATCTTTGTAGCACTCTGTTAATTACATTCTTCCAGTCTGAAAAGAGAACTGTCTATTTTGATTTTCTGTTTGATTATGATAACCATGTTCATCAATGTTATCATACTTCCCCTGCCAACACAATAAACCAGACTTTTTTTTTGTATTTTATGGCTTTGGAGAAGAAAAATCTCAGTTGTTATCCACATACATTTTTTGATAATAAAATAAACCTTTGAAATAAGAGATTGGACTGCTCGCTGGAAAACACCATTAAGGAACACAGTAATATTGCTGTGTCATTGACTGCTTTTGAATTTATCTTCCCAGAGCCCTCCCAATAGCATGCTGCCTGGCCTGCTGTGTTCACCAGCAACTTTTATGTGTGTTGCTTGAATTTCCAGCATCTGCAGAATTCCTGTTGTTGCCAATAGCATGCTAACTACTTTTACCTTTATCCTGGAACCTCCGAACATGCCTGCCAACTGATCTGTTATTGCAGTCTGTTCCTGCCCTATGGGACTTCTTGCTGCCCCACTCCCCCAGTTTATACCTGAATTGAATTTGGTGCCTTCCATTACCTAATTGAGCCGAGCGATGTTTATTGTCATGTGCAGGTACCATGGAAAACTTGGAAGCAGCATCACAGGCATATAGGTCAGATCAAATAAAGTTTAATTATCATTCAAACCATAGTAGGATACAGTCGATTGGGGCCAAATTGCATAATGTACATTAAAAATAGCAAGAGAGAGGGAAATAACACACATCGTTACACAGGAAAATACTTGTATAGTTCAAGTTCCATATTGACACGCTCCTGGCAATCTAACCTGTCACTTCACTGCTCGAACACTGGAGGGCAGCACTGACAGGCAAGGCCAACTTCCAAACAAGCATAGACTCCACGCCACACCACCTCCATGGACTGCAGCAGCAGGCAGACCCACCTGAGGCCTAGGCCTCGCTACAGCTGAGGCCACACTGCTGCTGCATCACCTGTCTTTACACCAAACAAGGGATACAGGCCTGCAGCATCTCACATTATCAATGTCCAACTGGGTCTTGCGGTTGCAAGAGAAACGTTATTCATGGTTACACTGTGCACTGCTTTCATGCTCTGATGTCTTTGAGTAGCAGGTAGCAACACAGTCGGCACCCAGGTCAGCTCCTCCAAATCCAATCTGGCCTGTCCGCCAGCTTCTCCTTCTCCAACCCAACCGCTGGCTTCTCATCCGCTGGCTCCGAACGACAAGCAGATCCCTGATGCAGTAGACCTGCTGTGCCCTAGTCTTACGATCTTGCAAAGCACTTTTTAAAAAGAAAAATGTGCCTTCGGTTGGCTCCCGAGAAGCTGCTGTGTTTGAGCGTGCTGCCATCTTATGGGATGTCTAAGACAACACAGAATATACAGTACTGTGCAAAAGTCTTAAGCATGTATTAGGCATCCGTTAGTCTCGTGAGACCATGGATTTGTGCCTTGGAAGGTTCCCAGGGCGTAGGCCTGGGCAAGGTTGTATGGAAGACCGGCAGTTGCCCATGCTGTGAGTCTTCCCTCTCCACGCCACCGATGTCGTCCAAGGAAAGAGCACTAGGGCCGATACAGCTTGGCACCGGTGTCATTGCAGAGCAATGTGTGGTTAAGTGCCTTGCTCAAGGACCCAACACGCTGCCTCAGCTGAGGCTCGAACTAGCGACCTTCAGCTCACTAGACCGACGTCTTAACCACTTGGCCACGCACCAACACATATATGCGAGCCCATAAAAAGTACTCACCCTCCTTGGAAGTTTTCATGTTTTATTGTTTTACGACATTGAATCACAGTGGATTTAATTTGGCTTTTTTGACACTGACCAACAGAAAAGACTCTATCGCTCAAAGTGAAAACAAATTTCAACAAATTGGTCTAAGTTTATTACAATTATTAAACACAAAATAATTGATTGCATAGTTATTCAATCGCTTCAAGTCAGTATTTAGTAGATGCCTAGATGCAGTGTTGGCAGCAATTACAGCCTTGAGTCTCTGTGGATAGTATCACAGTGTGATTGAGTTTCTCATACAAATGAGAGAGTGCAATTATTCCATCTAAGACCAGTGCATTATGTCTAAACAAAGGAGACTACAACAGGATGAGCGAGGAGTTGGATAGGGTAGACTGGGAACACAGGCTATATGGTGGGACAGTTGAGGAACAGTGGAAGACTTTCAAAGAGATTTGTCATGGTGCTCAACAAAAGTGTATTCCAGTTAAAAGCAAGGACTCTAAGGGTGGGGAGAGCCAGCCATAGATAACTAAGGAAATAGAGGAAGGCATCAAACTAAAAGGTTGTGCCTACAAAGTCACCAAGAGTAGCAGGAAACTGGAAGGTTGGGAAAACTTTAAAAGACAACAAAGAATCACAAAGTGAGCAATAAAGAGAGGGAAGATAGATTATGAAAATAAACGTACAAAATATAAAATAATATAAAGTGGAAAAGGGTTGCCAAAGTGAATGTAGGTCCCTTGGAGGACAAGAAGGGGTAATTGATATTGGATAATGAGGAAATGGATGAGGCTTGAATGATTATTTTGTGTCGGTCTTCATGGTGGAGGACATGTCTAACATGCCGAAGAGAGATGATTTGGATGTGATGAGAGATGAGGACCATGATACAATAGCTAACACTATTGAGGTAGTGCTGAGCAAACTTGTGGGCCTGAAGATAGACAAGTCCCCTGGTTCTGATGGAATGCATCCCAGGGTACTGAAAGAAATGACAGAGATCATAGTAGAGGCTTTAGTGATAATTTACCACAATTCTCTGGAATCTGGGCAGGTCTCAGCTGATTGGAAGAAGGCAAATGCTACGCCACTGTTCAAAAAAGAATGTAGGCCAGTTAGTTTAACATCTGTAGTTGGTAAAATGCTTGAAGCTATCATTAAAGAAGAAATAGCGAGGCATCTGGAAAGACATGGATCCATCAAGCAGACGCAGCATGGATTCAGCAAAGGCAGGTTTAACAAGCTTACTGGAGTTCTTTGTGGATATAACAAGTGCAGTGGATAGAGGGGAACAGATGGACGTTATTTACTTGGATTGTCAGAAAGCATTCAATAAAATGCCACATAAAAGACTTATCCATAAAATAAGGATGCATAGAGTTGGGGTGATGTATTAGCATGGATAGTGGATTGGTTAACTAATAGAAAGCTGAGAATTGGGATACATGGGTGTTACTCTGGTTGGCAATCAGTGGTGAGTGGTGTGCCACAGGTGTCAGTGCTGGGTCCACAAATGTTCATGATATACATTAGTGTTTCGGAAAAGGGGACCGAGTGTAGTGTATCTAAGTTTGCTGATGACACTAAATTGAGTGGAAATGTAAATTGTGTAGAGGGTACAGAGGGTCTGCAGAGAGATAATAGATAGGTTAAGTGAGTGGGCAAAGGTCTGGCAGATGGAGTCCAATGTTGGTAAATGTGAGCTCATCCACTTTGGAAAGAAAAATGCAAGTTTATTTTTTAAATGGTAAAAAATTGCAGCATTTTGCTGTGCAGAAGGACTTGGGGGAGCTTGTGCATGAATTGCAAAAGGTTGGTTTGCAGGTGCAGCAGGCTATCAAGAAGGAAAATGGAATGTTGGCCTTCATTGCTAGAGGGATTGAATTTAAGAACAGAGAGATTATGCTGCAACGGTACAGGGTACTGGTGAGGCCACACCTGGAGTACTACATGCAGTTCTGGTCTCCTTACTTGAGGAAATATATACTAGCTTTGGAGGTGGTTCAGAGGAGGCTTACAATGTTGATTCCTGAGATAAGGGGGCTTAGACTATGAGGAGGGACAACTCTGACTATCCTCCAATCCTCTGGCACCTCTCCTGTTGCTAAGGATGATTTAAATATCTCTGCTAGGACCCTAGCAATTTCTGCACTTGCCTACTGTAGGGTCTGATGGAGCAGCTTGTCAGGCCTTGGGGATTTATCACCCTGATTTGCCTCAGGGTAGCAAACGCCTCCACCTCTGCAATCAGTACAGGGTCCATGAAGACGCCGCCGCTTTGCCTCACTTCGATAGACTACGGATCTGTCTTCTGAGTAAACAGAGATGTAAAAAAAAATACTTAAGATATCCTCTATCTGTTTTAGTTCCACATATAGATTACCATTCTGGTCTTCCAGAGGACCAATTTTGTCCCTTGCTATCCTTTTGCTCTTAACACATCTGTAGAATCCCTTAGGGGTCTGCTAGAGCAATTTCATGCCTTCTTGATTTCTTTCTTAAGTGTTCTCTTGCATTTCTTATACTCCGTAAGCACCTCATTTGTTCCTACCTGCCTATATCTGCTATGCATCTCCTTTTTTCTCTTAACCAGGGCCTCAATATTTCTTAAAAACTAAGTTTCCTGCACTTGTTATCTTTCTCTATTATTCTGACAGACACTTACAGAATAGGCTTGGTACTCATAAAAATTCATTTTTGAAGGCCTCCCACTTACTGTTACGTACCCCGTAACTGCGTTGCCAAACTAGCAGAAATGGACCACTTAGTTGGAGTCTGGTTAACAGAAACTAATAAAGTTTTATTACAGAAATAAACAACACAGTACTCTAATCGTAGGAATATAAATGCAACAGGTTAGCAATGATAAAGCACACATGTACACAGAACTAGGGTAATAGGAATCAATCAAGCTCTATCGCAGTCTAGGGGTAAAATGATCAGTCTCAAGTGACGCAGAGTTCAGTTCAGCTTAGTACAGTTCGCAGTAATCGCTGTTGTGCCGTGAGAGAGAGAGGGGGAGAGAGGGAGGGAGAGAGAGGGAGGGAGAGAGAGGGAGGGAGAGAGAGGGAGGGAGAGAGAGGGAGGGAGAGAGAGGGAGGGAGGGAGAGGGAGGGAGGGAGAGGGAGGGAGAGGGAGGGAGAGGGAGGGAGAGGGAGGGAGAGGGAGAGAGAGAGAGAGAGAGAGAGAGAGAGAGAGAGAGAGAGAGATTGAGATTTGTTCTCTCTTCATGTTCTTCGCAGTCAGCTTTCGGGCGAACCCTTTTAATGACTTCTGTGGTCACCGACTGTGACCCCTCCATTCCGGATACGACCGTTCTTCCGCGTGAACCCGGCACCCAGGCAAGGGCGGACACACACACCAGGTTCCCGCCGATCGTACCTTTTCACCCTGTGTGTCTATGGTCGGTTCCCGCAACCAGACCTCCAAACTGCCACCAACTTGTGGGGGCACACCGCTCTTCCAGGGGTCTCGTTATCTCGTGATCTTGTGGTGTGTGTCTTGCCTTAGCGAACCTGTTCTTTTTATCCCCTGCTGGGGTATCGCCTGTCCATCAAACTTCAAACAGTTCAGGTTCAAAGCAACCGGTCTGTCAATACTCGGAACTGTGTCTCTTTTCGTTAATCCTCTCTTTTTCTTTATTGGCATTTTGAATGTTTCTCCATTGTCTCCCTTATCTCTCTCATCAGCATCAGTCTTCTGATAAACTTGGTTTGTTGTCACACCCCTATCCTTCAAAGGATTTTTACCAGGGTAAAAAATCATGGGCATGAATACATTATTAGATACACACTAATATACATGGTCATCAGCTATTCAGCTAATACAGAGAACTTTAAGTTTTCAACACCTTGACAGACAGTCAGCAATCACATTTTCTGTTCGTTTTTATATGTTTTTATTTTGATATCAAGTTCCTGTAGTAGCAGGCTCCAACTTAGCAACCTTTTGTTTTATCCTTCATAGTGGCCAAAAACACTAATGGGTTGTGATCAGTGTAAATTACCAGTGGTTTCCGTGCCGAACAAATATAAACCTTAAAATGTTGTAATGCTGGTATGATGGCCAGTAATTCTTTCTCCACAGTGGAATAATTTCTCTAATGGATATTAGATTTCTTGGAAAAGTAAGCGACTGGGTGCTCAACCCCCTCTTTGTCGGTCTGCAACAGCACCACCCCGGCTGCTTCGTCGCTAGCATCTGTTGCTAGGGAGAAGGGTTTTGAAAAGTCAGGCGCATTCAGCACAGGATGGTGACACAGAATCACCTTCAGACTCTCGAAGGCTTGTTGACAAAGGTCGTTCCATACAAACTTCGCATTCTTTGGCAAGAGCTTAGTAAGAGGGAGGGTAATATCCGCAAAGTTTTTGCAAAACTTCCTATAGTACCCCACCATCCCCAAGAACCTTCTCAGGGCTCTCTTGTCTGTCAGGGTGGGGACCTCCGAGATAGCCCGCACCTTAGCCTGCATCGGAGCCAGCTGCCCCTGTCCTACCACAAATCCCAGATAAGCGACCTTCGCGTGGCCGAACTCACTTTTTACTGTCAGGTTGGCTTCAGACAGCCGTTTAAACAGTTCCTCTACTGCCACAATGTGCCCCTCCCACGTGTCACTCCAGACCACTAAATCGCCCAATATACGCTTCTGCGTTCCTTAGCCCTTTTGTCACTGAATTAATCATCCTATAGGGGTGTTGCTCACTAGGCTGACCTGACGTGACAACAAACACCATGTCCCGGCTCTTTGCATCGCCTCAGGACATCCGGACATACGTGTGTGTGCCGGTTAATTAGCTTTATCAGCGGCTCGCTCTGTTCGGTGGTTAAGTGAGAGAAACTCATCAGCAAAGTTGGCCAAGACAATAGAGTTCTCCCATCTGGTCGGCACCATACTCATGTTTTCAAAATGGGTTTTTCCCCTTATCAGGTGGCACTCTAGCCTCATTAATTTTCGTGATAACACCAACTACGTCTGCTTGCCTATCGTGGCAAGCTGTTAGCATATCAATAGCCTGTAACTGTGTTAGCTCACGTCTACAATAGTCAATAGCATCCTTCCTCCTGTGCGGCCAGTAAAACTCTTTCATGATTCTATCAACTGTCTTCCTCACCTCAGAATGTCCACTGAGGGGTATCTTGTGGGCCAGGTTAAAAATCTCATCCCCAGAAATTTTTGGCACCACCTCCCATTTCTCATCTGTAGGCACGGTACGTGGTCTCCACTTCCTCATTAGTACTCCCTCCTTCACATAATAGCCCCTTTTTAACTCTGCTTCGGAGAGAGCTGTCTCTACCAAAACCATCAGCTTCTCGTATCGCTCCTGTGCCTGTATAAATTCCTTCCTTGCTAATGATAAGTCTACCTCAACTTCTGTTTCACTACGCTGCTTCTCACTTTCTAAACCCCCCCCCCCCACCCCGGTACAAGGCTGGTAAAAATGTCTCAGCTAAATCTATATTCACTTCGGCAGCCTTTCTGGACATGCGCCGAGTCACTACGCAAACGGGATAAACCTGTGAGTCCATGGGCGGGGCCTCAATGCTGGCAGGCTGGTTTGTCAATCTTACTGCTGGGTACACCTCTCCGCCGGCGAAGTCATTACTGAGTAAGACCTCCACATCTTCCATCGGTAGTTCGGGCCTCACCCCGATCGTGACTGGTCCGGAGACCAAGTCGCTTTTTAGGTGTATCTGGTGCAAAGGTACTGCTTCAGTCCCTTTCCCAATGCCTTTTATCACACTGACCTCCCCAGTCTTGGTCTCTGAACTAAAGTCTAAAAACACGCCTTAAGATCAGTGACTGACAAGCTCCAGTGTCTCTCCAGATCCGCACTGGAACTGGGTTTGACCCCTCCTTCACCGACACCAATCTGGCCGAAATAAACTTCTCGCGCCCTTCCTGAACTCTATCAGACCTCTTCTCCTCTAGCGGTTTGTTTGCCGGCTCAATACATCCAGTCAGAGTCGTTTTTCCTTTCCCCGCCTCCTTCTTTGGGGCAAAGCACCTGAACGCAAAGTGACTGGCTTTCCCACAATTATAGCATACGACCCCAGGAGACTTCCTACCAAACTGCTTCTGTCTTCCTTATCCTTCTCACTAGTGCCTGGCTTACTTTCTGGCTTTTCTGGCAGACTCTCTCCACCCTCTTGACTACCCTTCTGGTAACTTTTACTCGGGGTAAACTTCGCTTTGTGCATCAACGCGTATTCATCTGCTAACTTAGCAGTTGCAGCTAAGGTTTCTGCCTCTTTCTCATCTAGATAGGGCCTCATACCTTCAGGGACACAATCTTTAAACTGCTCAATCAATATTAGCTGTAGCGGTCTGTCATAATCCCCATTGACCCCTTTTGAGGCGCACCAACGCTTACAATACATCTGCATCTCACGGGCAGACTCTAAATACGTGCGGCCCCACTGCTTCCTCACATTCCGGAACCTCTGCCGGTATGCCTCTGGGACCAACTCATAAATCCTGAGTATCACTTCTTTCACCACATCATACCTCTGGGCATCTTCTGCGGACAATGCCGAGTAAGCTTGTTGAGCCTTCCCTTTAAGTACGCTCTGAAGCAAAACAGCCCACATCCCTCGGTCAGCCCTGACTTGCAGTGACTTTTTCAAAATGGAGAAAGTACCGATCAAACATCGGCCTCCTCAAATGGGGGAACCAGCCTAACCTCCTGGGTCGCCCTGAACCCTCCACCTTGGTTCGGCATGGGGCCCCTGCGCTAGCTTCATCCTTAACTTCTCCAGCTCAAATTACCTATCCCTCTGTTTCTCCCTCTCTTGTCGTTCTAACTGCCTCTCTTCTTGTTCTAGCTGCCTTACCCGGAACTCGTGCTTGAGTCTCAATTTTTCTATCTGCAGCTGCACCGCCTCTCCACCAGGTTTGCCCATAGATACCACCTCCAACTCCCCTTGGGGAAACACACCTTTAGATACATATTGCTCTATGATAGCTCTGTGCATCTCCGCTCTCCTCATTGTCGACTTCCCCTTAAAAAGATTCAACCGTTTGGCCACAGTTGCCAACTCTGATTTCCTGGCATCCTCTAATGCCTCCAAGTTGGCACCTTTAGAAATTCCTCAATCTCCATTTCTGCTGTTTGCCCTTTCTTTCTTTCAGGAATTTTGACCCAATCAATTTACCCAGTCCCAAATTTGGCATTCAAAATCGCGGACGAGATCCCCACTTATGTTA